>NW_006198305.1:4589442-4594763 GCF_000334495.1 Tupaia belangeri chinensis
TTTTTTTTTTTGGAGAGGTTTTCGCTATAGGGTACGTGCACTCACCAGACAGACAGAGAGAGACATAGAGACAGAAAGTGAGAAATCACCCCCCAGGGGAGGTGGTCACACCACAATCCCTTCTCCATTCTCCTCTCAGGATCTTAGGCACGCACACACGCGCACCCGGAGTGAGTTTTAAGCCACCGGGTCAGGGACGTGAACCGCGGTCGACTACATGGGAGTCCAGTGACATAGCCATTACGCTAACTGCTGGTTCCCAATCAATCCATTATTGATATTATCTAGACAAACCATTAATTCACTAAATCGCCAACTAGCTGCCTAAAGCACTTGCAATAAAGACTTCATTGAAATGAAAAAGAGAAAGAGAGAGAGCCAGTCCATGGCTTGGTGGTCAAGGAACTGAATATCACATGACCAACTGCATGGTTCGAGTCCCATATCCAGCAACTTGAAAAACATAACAGGCGCATATGAATACATGCCCAAAATCGTGAAAGGAGAAATGAAGGGGAAGGGATTGTGGTGTGACCAATCCCCACGGGGAGCGCTTTCTCACTCCTATCCCCTCTCTGTCTGTCTGCAGTGAGCATACCTGCCCTCTAGCAAATGTTTTAAAAATCTTTAATATATATATATAATTTTTATTTGTTAATTATACCTCTATGAAGATGAGTTTTAAAAAAAATACCATTCTAGAAGATACATTAAAAAAAAAAATACTTAAAAGGAACTAGAAAAAGCCTCTAGCATCCTAAAACATCAATTATAAAGGCCAGTTACTATCAACTTTTCTCTGATTTCTTTATTAAAATGAAAATTCTCCAAGAGTGGCTAAAGACTCCAGCCCTTCCCCTTTTAATAAAAATCTTTTCGGGAACTCTTACATTCAATTTTTCTACAGCATAAATAGAACATCAGATGGCTCCAGGGGCCCTGAAGACATTTTCTTCATAACAGAAGCACAGTGGTAACTAATATCTCATTTACTATATATTTGAAAATAAAAAGTGTCTAGTCTGGCCCAGCTGTGTTGTCAGGCCGTAAGGCACTGCTGCAAGCCACTGTAGCCATATGGGAAGGTGCTGGGTTTGCATCTCAGGTTGACTTGGGGGGTGCACCCATGATCTCAGCCAGCTGAAAGGCTGGCAGGGGGATGCTGATGTGGTAAGACTTTGTCAAGAGTTTCTCTATCTCTCTTTCTCTCTCTTGAAATAAATCATTTTTTTTAAAAAAGTCGGTAGTCTGGAGATTCCCCACAACACCAGAAATTTTTCTAAAACCATTAGCATTTTCCTTAGTAAGCAACAATATTAATAGTATGAACTGAATCATACTTACGCCCATTCTAGCACTTCAAAAAAGCTACTTGAACTGGTTTAGACAACAGACACGTATAATTTTTAATCTCTAAAATAAGGATAAGATATCAAAAGTATGTACTTGGGAGGAAGAAGATTATTACACCAGAAAGCTAGGCTAAGGAGAGTTATTATAATTGAGTCTTAAATTTTGCTTTAGACTTTTCTAGTGGCAATAGGAAATTTGGTGAATTACATAATTCTCACTTATTAAAATAGAAACAGTTTTTTTTTCCTTGACACTAAAGTCTAAGAAAAAAATTATGTGAATCCTTACATAAAAAATATTAAACAACTACAATGGGTAATTTTTAAAACAATTTTAAAGATGCAAGTATGTACTTCTTCTGAGCATTTTTTTAATTTAAACCTCAAAGGTATACTATTAAGTCAGAATTCTATGAAGGCATTTCTTCAGAGAAGTAAATTAATGTAGTCCAGGCATGCGATTTTTCTGAAGCTGTAATTTGATAAGGAGATACAGTTTGGAAAATCCAAAAGCTTAGATGATTAGAAATTCGGTGGGATTACCTTTCTCAAATATAAAATATCATGGCTGTACTTTTGACAAACAGCTCAAAACTGGGCCCTGCTGTGTCTGTCTATCATTCTGTTGGCCTGAAATCAGGGCTACGTGCTTTAGGTAACAGAACTCGGGGAGCAAGATGCCATTTGGTTATGGGACTTGAAGAGCTATGTCATAGATCTCGGTCATGGTTCCTGTGCTTCCCACAGCCACATAGACATCTATGATTAAGGGGAGATATTGCATGTCCCTGGCTGAAGCTAACTGAATGAGGGACAGACACTTGACTTAAAGCCCAATAAGCTATAAACTAATGAAGAATTTATGACATGTGCAGGGGGGAAAAGAAGTAATATATTTTCCTCACCCATCATAAATTTCCTGGCTAAGGCCCCTTGCTGTGGTTTGCTTGTATCTCCCCAAAATTCATGTGATGAGATTTGATTGTAATGGAATTAAGAAGGTGAAAACATAATCCATCTATAACGTGAAAAGGTGAGCCCTTGAGACCAACAGATGGCATAGCAATTATGTTGCCAAACTCCCACATGGCTAAAATAGAGGTTCAAGTCCTTGAAAATCACACCAGCATGTGTGCATGCATGCCCACGATCCCAGGAGGAGAATGGAGATGGGATTATGGCGTGGTCATCCTCTATAGGGGCCGATTTCTCACTTTCCCTCTCACTGTCTCTATCTCTCTTTCTCTTCCCTGTGAATGTATGTGCTCTCCTGCTAAAGCCTCTAAAAAAGAAAAGAAAAAAGAAAAAAGAAAGGTGAGGCCTTTGGGAGAAGATTGGGATTAAGGTCATTAGGATAAGGCCTTCATGACTATAACTAGTGGGTTTCAAAGGAGAGGGAAAAGGTCGGCGACATTTGAACACGATGCCTTCTCCTGCCTTCCACCATGTTGTGAATCAGCTAGCAGACCTTCACCAGGTGTTACTCATGGATCTTGGACCTCCAACACTGTGAGCTGAATAAACCTCTAGTCCCTTAAATTGCCAGATTGGGGTAATTTCTGTTAGCAACAAAATGGGCTAGAACAGTGCTAAAATAAAGGACAGATTAATAAGAGAAAAGCATACAATTTTATCTGACACAAGTTATATATGACACAGGAGATTTCATAAGTAAAAACCAAATAAATAGAAAAAAACTGTGTGTTTATGCTTAAGTTTGATGAAAAGTGGACAGTTGTGGAGAAACATGATAGGACAAAAGATAAGAATCTAATAGTAGTAAACTGGGGCAGGGGAGACTGTTCAGGCTCTTCTATGTCCCTATGTTTTCAGAGATAAGAACATTTTTTTCCTTCTCTATAGGGTGGAAACCTCTAGAGAAATTTAATGATGTATTTCTGGGAAGGTCAGCTAGGTTTTATGGCCTTAAAGAGAGAAGGGACAAAGGGAAGCTGAGAATGATCTTCCTGTTTCTGCTGTTTCTCAAATGCCACGCTGCCATATTTTGAGATAGTGTGTCCTGAACCCCATCCAATGGCTTGGATTGAAAACATAAACTTGTCCATTCTGATTCTGTCCCTTCAACATTTTTTAAAATTATTTTTATTTAACTTTATTTGTTTATTTGCTTATTTTAGAGTGACAGAGTGAGTGAGAGAGAGAGAGAGAGAAAGTTAGAAAGCAAGCTACCAGGTGCAGGACTCAAACCATGGTTGGCCATGTGGGAGTCCAGCGCCCTTAACAACCACACCACCTGCCAGCCTCTCCCTTCATCATCAAAACGAAAAAGCTATTAAGATTAGGGCAGTTATCTCTGGAAATAGTTTGCAGGTCAAGACAGAAGCCTGAACTCTTGTTGCTCTATGTTTAAAACAAAGCTAAAACAGAGAGAAAGTTAAAAGAAACCAAAGATGTGAGGCAGGGAAGTATAATATGAGAAAGCTGAGTAGGGAGTGAATCCAGGAACAGGTCTGCAGAGGAAGTTAAGCCACTTCAGTCTCCAAGTTCTAAAATTCAGGTCTTTTTGCCTCACTCTACGCTATGGGTCCTGTTTTTCCTTCATGGTTCTTCACTTTTCCCTGGTTTTCTGCATGTATGGACTTAAATGGTACATTGCCTGAAGTAATTTCTAAGTCACTCTTTTTGTGCCCAAGAAGAAATATTAAAATATTTTATCTATGAAACGAACCTTTCACCTCTGTAACAGAGAAGTTTCAGGGATACATATAGCCAGAGGCAAAATTGTTCCCAAGCAACATCTTCTTAGAAACTTGGACAATTTGAAATCAAGTAAGTCCCTCAAGTTTTTACCATGAAATACAAAAGAAACAACTTTGACCTGAAAGAAATATTTAAGAGCAAGGATTATAAGTTTTCTGCCTCTGTGGGGGGAAAAATGAATGATATTTTATGTCTCTTGAATATCTGATTCTAAACAGAATTACTTCCTGGCCAGGGTCAGGTATGACGGTTAGCTATAGATGGGATAAGTCCTAAACAACTCAGAAATGTTGTACTATAGTCCATTTAAATTTTTTTTCATTATTATTTTCACATTTTCAGTGATTACTGCTAAGTTCTTAGAAGCTTGCTTCAATAGAATGTCTTTAACTTCCCAAAATAAAGTCCCTATCTGAGCATCTGTAGCTGACACTCCATTTCTGGCCCTAACCCTTACCCCCACAGACCTCTCACTGCCAATATCTGCATCTCTATGCCTACAGAGCTGTTCTACCCCATGTAGCAGAACAGAAGTGCTAGCAAGAAATCCTCTTGGAAGTAGCCTTCAACCAAAGACTTTTGAGAATCAGTGTATAAATACCTCAACTCCCTCACTCTTCAGATAGGAAAACTCAAAGGCAAGTGTTTTGCCAACTTCTCAGAGTTTTCTTGCAGAATTAAGCCCTGGATACCCACAGAGAGAGCTGAGTTAACAACACCCTTATTGGCAATCTTTTCTTCTCAGTATTATTTTTCCATCCCCCACTGATGTTCACTCTACCTCTCAGATAAATTACTTGCCCTTCTCAAATAAATTATTTGCCCTTGAATCCTTGTCTCAAGGTCTACGTCTAAAAGAGCCCAAATGAAGGCAACATCTCTGCGGAAATCTTTTCCTTATTAAACCATCTAAAGTGTCCAAGAGATCGGTTAAAGCTCTCAACCAGCCTTCTGCATTGATTTTTTTTTCCTTCTTCCCCATAGATTTACCAAACTATAGAAAATATGGCTATCAAGGCCCCCAAGCCTAAGAACTGGGAAGCCTCCAGAGGGTCTGTGCTGACAAATACCAATGTAGACCTGCAGTAGGCAGTCTCACTTTTTCCTGGGTACTTTCCCAGGGGGCAGACACAGAACTCAGTGGTTGCTTTTCATCTTCACTCTTTTGTTCAAAGTGGCTGGATCACCTTTGCCAAAGAATCAGTTTTCCCATGGTGAGGACTGGCATGCAATCAGTTTCTTTCTCTC
>NW_006198305.1:4594787-4636183 GCF_000334495.1 Tupaia belangeri chinensis
AGCTTTATTTTTAACTGTGCAGGAAGGTGTTGCCATGGTAACATAAAGAAGTGTAAGAGCAATTTGATTGATTGATGATGCTGTGAGGAAGGAGGATTGACATGAAAGACAGGGGAAAAAATCATACAGTTTTAGTACTTTGGACTGAGTTTATAGATCTTGATCATTAGACAGTAATAGTATATGATAACTGTTTATCATTATGCAAAAGGAAATATGGACCTTTTCCTGTCCTGCTTCCCCAAATCAAGGTGATAAAGAAAGAAACCTAGAGAACTGACCATCATGGAAGTGAGCTAATCTCATGAATTTAAGAGACAAGTGATAGGGGCCAGCAGGTGGCATGGTGGTTAAGGCAGCTGAACTCCCACATGACTGAACACAGTTCAAGTCCCAGACTGGGCAGCTCGAGGATCACACTAGGCACAAGAGTGTGCTCGCCAAAGATCACAAAAGGAAAATGGAAGAGAAGAGATTGTGGTATGGAGGTGATTTCTCACTTTCCCTCTCACTATGTCTCTCTGGTAAGCACATGTGCCCTATGGCAGAAACCTGAAAACAAAAAGAGACAGAGAGAGAGAGATGATAAATGTGGCTGAAAGAACAATATTTACTAAATGAACTAGGCTTAGTGGTGCATTTGGAGGCCCTATTCAGAACACAACTGATGGGGAAGATTCTGCCGCTCTCTGCCTGAAGAACATTTCATTTTCAACCATCCTCTCCTTTCAATTATTCTTCCTCTCCAACTTCCTTCTCTACAACATAGACACTTCTTCTAGGAGAGGTAAGAAAGTGTCATCAGGGGGTATGTCACAAGAATAGTTCTCATCAGACAGAAAAAGGTTATAGAAAGTGTTTCTGGAGGGGCCAGCAGGTGGCGTAGTGGTTGGAGCACTGGACTCCGACCAGATCGACCACGGTTGGAGTTCTGGACCCAGTGGCTTTCCTCGTTCTCTTGTTTTGTCCTCTTTAGTCAAATTTTAAAAATAAATAAATAAATAAAAGCTAAATTAAATAATTCTTTTAAAAAATAAAGGAAGGAAGGAAGGAAGGAAGGAAGGAAAGAAGGAGGAAGGGAGAAAGAAAGAGAAAGAAAGAAACACGCCGGGTGCATGCCCATGAGTGCACAAATTCCTGAGGAAAAGAGATTGTGGTGTGGCCATCTCCGGGGTGGGGGTGGGGGAGTCAGGGAGATGATTTATCACTTTCTCTCTATCTTTCTGGCAAGCACACATGCCCTATAGCACCAAAAAAAAAAGAAAAGAAAAAGAAGAAGAAGAAAGAAAGAAAGAAAGAAAGAAAGAAAGAAAGAAAGAAAGAAAGAAAGAAAGAAAGAAAGAAAGAAAGAAAAAGAAAAGAAAAGAAAGAGAGAGAGAGAAAGTAGTGCTCTGGTAGTATAGAGAGAAAGTTCTAGAGCAGTAATCCTCAAAGTGGCCCAGGTTCTCCTTTGAGTCTTCTAGATCCTCACAGAGGCTTTATGAGGTCAATCCATTTCTGTGATCCTACTAAGATATTATTTGCCTTTTTCACTCTCAGTCCTTCAGGAAGGTACAGTGGAGTTTTTTAGAGCTATACAACATATGATATCACAACAGTTTGAATGCCAAAGTATCTATCATCCACTGACATATGCTCATATAGACTGTCTCCTACGAAGACAGACATTAAAGAGAGTTCAGTGATAACACAGATGAACCTAGAGGACAGTAGGTTAAATGGAATCAGTGAAACACAAAGAAACAAGTTCTGTCTGAGCTCACTTACACGTGGAATCTGGAAAAGTAGAAGAGAATAAAGTGGTGGTTACCAAAGGCTGGAAAGAGGGTGTGATGGGGAACAGGAAGACATTGGGCAATGGTATAAAGCTATAGTCTAACACAAGAATAAGTTCTAGTGTTTAATTGTACAGCAAGGTGATTATAGTTAATAAAAATGTATATTTAAAAATAGTTAACAGAATTTCAAATGTTTTTACCACAAATAAGTGATAAATACTTAAGTTATAGACATGCTAATTACCTTGATTTGATCACCCCACGATGAACATGTGTATCTAACTACAGCTGACCCTTGAACAACGTGGGTTTGTACCGCACAGGTCCACTTATATTTGGAATTTTTTCAGTAAGTATTGCAAATGTGTTTGGATATTCACTAAACTTTGAAAAAACTTGGCGGTCAAGAGAAATGTAAACAAACCCAAAGATGTACTATTAAATCATTTCATAAAATTAACTGTAGTACACACTGTTCTGTGGAAATAGTTCTGCGGCACTTCCTGTTGCTATTGCGGAATGCAAGTGTTGCCCGTACCTGCTTAAAATGCCACCTGACACTAATCATCTCCATATGAGCAGTTCTCGCCAATAAGTTGCACATTGAAGTAAAAAGTGATCTCTTGTGGCTCTCGCGTATTTTTCATCATGTTTAGTACAATACAGTAAACCCTGAATAACACCATGGGAGCTATACCAAGTGCCTCTAATGGTGCTGGAAGTGCTCCCAAGAAGTGAAAATCACAAAATTACAAGAAAATGCTGAATTGTTCGTAGGTACTGTAGACTGAGGTCTGCTGCTGCGGTTGCCCACCATTTCAAGATAAATGAATCCAGCATAAGGACCACTGTAAAAAAAAAAGAAAAAAAGAAGAAGAAAGAAAAGAAAAGAACAAGAAATTTGTGAAGCCTTTGCTACAACTATTATGTCAGCAGGAGGAAAAAACCTTACAATTTTTGTGAAACCTTTTTATCTCATATTGAAAATGTAGCTTTTATGTGGGTGCAGGATTGCTACATGAAAGGCATACCTATAGACTCTAATATGATTTGGGAAAAAGTGAAGTCATTCTATGATGACTTAAAGCATAAGGAAGGTGAAGGATCTAAAGTTGGAGACTTTAATGCCAGCAGAGGTATGTACTAACAGACTATTCATTTTGCAAATAGACAACATAAATTTATGGTATCAAGAAATACAGTACTCTAGTGTATTTTCTCATCCTTATGATTTTCTTAATGACATTTTCCTTTCTCTAGCTTACTTAATTATAAAAATGCAGTACATATCAGCCAGCAGGTGGCATGGTGGTTAAGGCACTGACTCCCACATGATCAACCACAGTTCAGTCCCATACCAAATCACTTGAAAATCATGCCACGTGCATGGGTCTGCATGCCCAAAAGCCCAACAGGAGAATGGAGAAGAAGGATTGCAGTGTGGCCATCCCTCCCTGAGGGGTCATTTCTTACTTCCTATCTCTATCTCTTAGGTAAACACATGTACCCTATGGCAAAAAAACATTTAATAAAAATAAAACCATATATAACATATGTAAATACATATAAGATACAAATTATGTGTCTGTTATTAGTAAGATTTCCAATCAATAGTAGACTGTTATTAGTTAAGTGTCTGGGGGGTTAAAAGTGATACATGGATTTTCAACTGTATGGGTGGGTTTCTGCCCCTAATCCCTGCACTAGTCAAGGGTCAACTACAAAGGCTTGGAGGAAGTTTCTGGGACATCATGATAGGTGATAGAGACATAACACAGAGGCAATTCTCTGAATTCAGAAAGGGTCGGGAGCTGGCAGGATCTCCCCTCCATGGGGGAGAAGATAAGCAAGATACTCCCTCCCTCCAGCTTCCTACTGTCACCTCAGAACCCCCATACCCTCCAACCTCAGAGACTGAGGACTCTGATCATGCACCTTGCCCTATCCAGAGCATGATATTTGAATATACCTCTCCCCTCCTCCAGTAGAGACAGAGGAATCTGGACTTTTCACATTCTCCCTCAGAGACCGAAGCTCTATGATGCCCCATAGTAAAGACTGAAACTAAATCCCTTTCCCCACAGGCTCTTGCCCCCTCCCACCTGGGCAGAGTAGCAGCTAGAAGAGAGACCCCCAGCCCAACAAAAACCAGGGCACTGGGGCATTCCCTCCAATTACTGCTGGATTCCTCCTCACCTTCCATTCTCATCCCCCCTCCACCATACTCTTCGACAGAGCTCTAACAGCAGTGATGAGTTCCGCCACCTGAGACACCAGAATGGGCTTCAACCACTGTGGGATCCCCACCACCACCCTCCCACCTGGACACAGATCAGCTGCCAGCAGCAAAGGCAAAAGAAAGCAGGCTTCTGGATGACAACTCTTTCTAACTGTGGCAGAACCCTTCCCCTGTACCCTCCCATCCAGACAAAGCCCTGCAACCACCTCAACCCCTTGAGTATTAACAGAGGGAGGAGAAGGGGGTGCAGTGGCAGCAGAGAAAGGCGACCTCTTCCTTCAACTCCAGCGTGGGCACATGATCTGCAGTCCAAGCACTGAGCACCTCTGTAATCCCTCCACCATTGCCTGCATCCCAATACCATTGTGACCAAAAGAGTACAGACTTCACCCCTGATCCCAAGCACAACGAAGGCCAACACCAGGATCCACAGCCACAAGAAGTGGCCATTCCACCAGATGCCCAAATATCAGCACAGGAACACAAGGAACATAAAACAAAAACAAGGAAATACCTCTCCTCCAAAGGAGTGTGCTAATTCTCCACTAACAACTCATAATCCAAAGGAAATCACTGAGATGTCAGATACGGAGTTCAGAATACGGGTCATAACGAAATTCGGTGAGATGCAAGAAAATACAGACAATTGCAAGAAAAAAATAATGCATGATATGTTTGAGAATTTTGACAAAAAAGATAGATATCCTTAAAATACCATACAGAAATTCTGGAATTGAGGAACTCAGTACAAGAAATAAAAAGCTCAGGAGGATGCCAGCCATAATGCTTGTATTCAACCCTAGCAAAATGTTCTTTTTGTCTATTCCTTTTCTTTTATCATTCATTCTGTATCTTTTTCCTCCCTTAGAGCTCTTATTTCTTTCTCCATTTTTCTCTGCCTTAGACCCGTTAGTGGTAGCCTAAACCTCATGACTCAACAGTATTCAGAGCTGCTCGCAAGAATTGCCCATGACTCCACCACTGACTGTGGGCATTCTATATTGCACCAGTAACTTTACACAAAGTATCCCATCTAGTCTTCACAACAACCCTTCAAGCTGGATTTTACACTTAGTGTTTTACAGCAGCTCGAGAAATTAGGAAATTTGCCCAAGGTCATATGAGTAATATGTATCAGGGCCAGGATTTGAAACCAAATCTGGCAGACTCCAAACCCATGCACCTTCTGTATCAAGCAGCCTTCACAGAAACAGTATCTCTTGCAAGTTACAGCTCAAGAACTAATTGTAACCCAGTCTTCCCACTTTCTCTCACGCTTCTCCTATGACATGTGTTTCTCTTGTGCCCATGAGTCAATGGTTATAGACAAATCCAGAACTGGGGAGCAGTCACACTCAACATTCTCACTCAAAAGTAAAATGCAGATGCTCTAGCAGAGGAATCCCAGTTTGTATCTTTCTTTAATCAACTATTCCTTGTAAGTTGATGTGCTGAGGTCATGCTGAAGCCAGAGGCTTGCCAAAGCTCCCAAATGTTATTAGGTATGATTTTTAAATTAATTGAGCACCTACTATGTGCCAAGCACACATAGTTACTTTTCATGTGTTTTTTCATTCAATTCTTGCACCAACCCTGCATGATAGATTTTATTAACTCCCTTTTACAGATGAGGAAACGAAAGTTCCAAAAGTTTTAGATACTTTCTTATAAAATCATAGCCAATAAATTCAGACTCAGGACTATCGGATTCCAAAGCTTATGTTCTTTCTGCTCCCCATAATGATTATGCTTCACTGATATGTTACAATCCCACTACCAGCGTGTGATTTGAAATGATTAGATTTCTTTTTCTCTTTGGTATAAACCTTTTCAGATTCAATGTGTCACCACAGGCAGAAAACTGCCATATTTAGATGATGCATTGTTTCAAGAATGTGTTTTTTAAGTCAGAAATAAATCCATTTACCTGCTTTTATATTGCATAGATGTCTTTCCTTCTTTCAAAATTCTCCTGAATGATGACAACATCAAAAATGGCATTTTGAAAGATAGATTTCTTGGTAACCATCCACTGGCTTTTGGTGCCCCTGTTCATTTTTTCTTTTCCTTTACTCTTTTTATTTTTAAACAGTGAAATAGCTTAGATATTAAACTGTAAATATACCAAGATGCATTTCTGAACTGAAATAAACCTCATGCTTTTTAATGGGAATTTTGAAGTACAGAAATACAGTTCATTACGCAAGTGGGAGCATGGGTCTGAACTTTACTATTTCTCCCAATAACCAGGTGCTAAGTGACCTCAAGTTTCACCAAGGAAGCACCAGGGGAAACGAGATAAATTCAATAATCTCTTAATCAGAATGAACTTCCTAAAGGCACACAGCCAGTCTGTGTGCATTCAGACATGAGTTCCAAAATATTTTAGGTGAATAAAACATGATACAGAGTTCAGTATGCAATCACCTGTAATTAATAAAAGCAAATAGGGCTAGCTCCATGACCTAGTGTTTAAGGGAATCTTAACTTCTAAAATCTTAACCATGCCATGGTTTGAATCCTGGCCCCACAGCTCAAGGAACATGCCAGGCACATGTGCATGCATGCCCCAAATTCCAACAGGATGGAGAAATGAAGAAGGGATTATACATGACCACATCCCATCGGGTAGTCATTTCTCTCTCTCCCTCTCTCTGTATCTCTTTGTCTCTATCTGGTGCGCACATTTGCCCTCTGGCAAATAAAAAATTAAAAAACAAGGCTAAAAGAACATATTTGCAAAAGAAATATGTGCTAAGGGGCCATTTCTGTTCAAGCAATTCTTAAATCTCAAGATTATTTAAAAATGGGGCCAAACACCTTAAGAGACACCTCACTAAAGATATACAAATAGCAAATAAAGCTTATGAAATGAAAAGAACAATGAGATAGTACTAAATCCCTATTAGAATGGTCAAAATCCAGATTACTGACAATATCAACTGCTGACAAAGGGGTGGAGCAACAAGAACTACCATCAGTGCTGTGGAAATGCAAAATGGACAGCTACTGCAGAGGACAGCTTGGCAATGTCTTACAAAACTAAACATATTCTTACCACACAATTCATCAGTCATGCTTCTTGGTATTTACCAAGAGGAATTAGCTTCAGTCCAAACAAAAACAAGCACAAAGATGTTTATAGCAACTTTATTCATAATTACCAAAACCAGGATGTCCTTCTATAAGTGAATGGGTAAATAAAGTATGACATATCCAAACAATGGAATAGTGTTCAGTGATAAAAATAAATGGGTTGGGAACCAGCAGTTAGCGTAATGGCTATGTCGCTGGACTCCCATGTAGTCGACCGCGGTTCACATCCCGGATCCGGTGGCTTAAAACTCACGCCGGGCGCATGTGCGTGTGTACCCAAGATCCCAAGAGGAGAATGGAGGAGAAGGGATTGCGGCGTGACCATCCCCACTGGAGGGTGATTTCTCGCTTTCTGTCTCTATGTCTCTCTCTGTGTGTCTGGCGAGCACACGTGCCCTATAGCAAAAACCTCTCAAAAATAAATAAATAAATAAATAAATAAATAAATAAATAAATAAATGGGCTATCAACTATGAAAAGACATAGAGGAAATTTAAATGCATACTGCTAAGTGAAAGAAGCCAAACAGAAAGGCTATGTACTCTATGATTCTACTTGAATGACATTTCAGAAAAGGCAAAACTATGAAGACAGGAAAGAAATTAAAAAATAAAAAATAAATGTTTGCAGAGGGGTGGATAGGAGGAACATAGAAGACTTTTAGAGCAGTAAAACTACTCTGTATGAGACTATAATGGTGGATACATGTCACCGTGTATTTGTCCAGACTTACAGAACATACAACCAGGAGAAAACCCTAATGTAAACTATGAATTCTGGGTGATAAGGACACCCAGTGTAGGTTCTTCAGTAGTAACAAATGTACTATTCTGGCAGGGAATGTTGATAATAGGAGAAGCTGTACCTATGTGGGAGGAGAAGGATAAATGGAAAATCTCTTTACCTTCCTCTTAATTTACTGTGAACTTAAAACTGCTCTAAAAGAATGGTCTATTCAAGGGAACCAGCAGTTAGCATAATGGTTATGTCGCTGGACTCCCACGTAGTCGACCATGGTTTGCTTCCCGGACCCGGTGGCTTAAAACTCACGCCGGGCGTGTGTGCGTGTGTGCCCAAGATCCCGAGAGGAGAATGGAGGAGAAGGGATTGTGGCGTGACCATCCCCCCTGGGGGGTGATTTCTCGCTTTCTGTCTCTATGTCTCTCTCTGTCTGTCTGGTGAGCGCACGCACCCTGTAGCGAAAAACCTCTCCAAAAAAAAAAAAAAAAAAGGAAAAAAAAAAAAAAAGGTCTATTCAAAAAAATTAAAAAACACATAAACATACACACACATCTGTATATGTTGAATAAGCAAATAAGACTCCTAGGTTATAACTAATTCTTCTTCTCCCCATAGATAAGATCCAGAACAGGCCTCTATCTTAACAGTAAACTTTTATTTAATAAAAAAATCCTCCAATCACTCCTAGTCACGAAAATATTCTCCTTTTAGTAGATGCCTACACATGTGTAGTACACAAGGGTATAAGCTTTACATGGAGCTGAAATTCCTTCACTGTGCCAGCTCCAGCTAGAAGGAAACAATGGGAAGAAGAAGAAATGGCTGCCATAGTCTATGTTTACCTGTCGAGCATGCCTACCCCTCATCCTCTGTATAGGTGGATTCTGCCCCCAACCCCGACCCCTGATCCCCAGAGCAGAAGGAAAGACAGTAAAGGTCAAGGAGAGGTCTTATCTGAAATACGTGGTTCTATTTTAGTCTTGATGTTCTTTGAACTCTTGCTGTGGCATATCAACAGATTCAACAGAGACCTTCCTGGTGTGATTTCTCACACAATTTACTTAACACATCAGATCTTCCAGACACTTATTGCAACCACTCAGCCCCCTGTTTTCTGGCAGGCTACTCCAGAGATCTTCTCTTATAAGATACTAAA
Source organism: Tupaia belangeri chinensis (assembly GCF_000334495.1). Classification (NCBI taxonomy): domain Eukaryota; kingdom Metazoa; phylum Chordata; class Mammalia; order Scandentia; family Tupaiidae; genus Tupaia; species Tupaia belangeri. Next base: position 4,603,798 of record NW_006198305.1, read on the forward strand.
CAAGGGCCAGCGAATGGTGGTGTAGTGGTTAAGACATTGGACTCCCACGTGGCTGATTGTGGTTTGAGTCCCAGATCCAGCAACTTGAAAATCATACCAGGCATGTGTGTATGCATGCCCAAAATCCCAAGAAGAGAATGAAGGAGAAGAAATTGCAACATGGCCATCCCTAATGGGGAATGATTTTTTGCTTTAAAAAGAAAAAAAATCCTAAAATCCCTCCAGACTACTATCTTGAGTAACATCTCTCTAGTCATTCTAGAGCATGATTCACACCAAATCTACTAGGAATATGTATCTTTTGCTTCTGCAAACTGAGAGTCCAAGCCACTGTCTAGGCAGCCACTTGTCTGCTCTAACATCAGATCAGCTGGCCACAATAGTTCTCTGGCCTTTAGGCTTTCCTAGAAGTGGGTATGTCCCTAGCCTCTGAACTACAGTCTCTTTAGCTATCACACCCCTCAAGTCTCTTCTTCTACAAGGACAATATCATAAACAGTTTTAACAGCTCATTATATAATGTTCTTTCAAGGCTGCATTAGTTAGTTATGGCTGTGTAACAAACATCTAAAACTCAATGGTTTAAAAAATAACCATAACTATGCTCCGTAGTCTATAGATCAGCTGGATGGTTCTAGACCAGGCTTAGTCAATCTCATCTGGGTTTATGTACACATTTTCAGACAAGTATTAGGTTAGATGGGAGCTGGCTGGTCTAAGATAATCACCTCTTATGTAGCAATTAGTTGGCTCTTGATTGAGATGACACGCATGACTAGGTTATATATTTCTCATTCCACGATGAGAAACACACATGGGCTTGTTCACATGACAGAGGCATGACTCCAAGAGAGTGTGTGCAAACATGCAAGGACCATGCAGTGTAGGTCCAGAAATCAAGCACCATCATTTCTGCCATACCCCATATAGGCTAAAGCAAATCCTGAGGCTTAATTAAAGGGGTGGAGAAATAGACATCACCTCTTATGCAACAAGCTGCATAATCAAATTGCAAAATGTATATAAATAGGGAGGGAAAAAACTTAGGGGACACTTTTCTGATCAATCTACCACATAGGAAATTCTCCCTCCTGGTTTTTACAGTGAGTTTCAGCTCATATGGATCCCAATTAGCCCTATTTCTATTAGTCTAGCCTAAAATGAACATTAGCATATATGGAAAACCACAAAGAAAAGTTTTAACTAGTGCTGATACTACTTTTACTTGTTTTTTTGTTTTGTTTTTGTTTGTTTGTTTGTTTGTTTTTCCTTGCTCCTAGAGCTTCCAAGTTACCTGAACTATGTAGGAGATTTTTGACTCATAGCTCAAACCTTGTATCTATATCTGCTAAATTTCCTCTTATTAGTTAAGGCCCATTCCTTCAGGCCCTGGAATCCTTCCAGTTTCTTGGTCAAGAAGCCTGAAACTGTAGTTCAGACTGTCTATCTTCAGAGTGTCTTGGTCTAATCAAAACTAAAAGTTCTTTTTTTATTTTCCTCCAGGTTTTTGCCATAAGGTGCATTTGCTCACCAAAGAGAGGGAAAATGAGAAGTCACTCCCCAGGAAGGATGTCCATGCACAATCCCTTCTCCTCCATTCTCCTCTCGGGATTTTTGGCATGCACATACATGCACCTGGCATGATTTTCAAGCCACCAGGTCAGGGATTCAAACCACAGTCTACCATGTGGGAGTACAACGCCTTAACCACCACACCACCTGCTCGTCCCCAAAACTGAAAATTCTTGGTCAAACCAACAATTCACTCCACATCAGTGAGGCTCCCTGTAAAATGATTCAACTCAAAAAGTAAATAAAATCAAGAGTTGTGGTCTCAGCAGTTTGCAGTGGGAAAATTCTGGTTCCCATTAGAAAGACTAGACCCACTTTATCCAGCAAGTCTGTAAGACCAAACACAGATGAGTGGTACCAATCAACCCAGTAACCCCTTGCAGATACACACCTAAGATGATTCACAGAGCATGGCAAGAGGAAAGAAAGGAAATCAAAAAAGCAGGAAGATGACAGAATAATTCAAAAGGAAGAATATGGAGAAGAAAAGAGAAAAAAAGAGAAATGACCAGTAGTGAAACTTAATCTTGAGCGGAAGTGAAGATGTCAGGATATGAAACAGAGGACAGGAAGTAGGGCAAGTCTCTGATGCATTTCCTGCCCATTCTTTAGAGTACAAAAGCTGTTGCTTATTTGGTGGTTCACTTTAAAAGGCTCTCCTCATTCCAGTCCCAGCAGGTAGAGATGGAAAAGTTAAGATTATCTGATCAACTGAGTCAATAGGCAGTATTTGGAGGCTTCTGGGGAGCCATTTTCATCTGTTTTCAAAGGGGACCCATTACTTTCCTCTCACCACAAGAATGCATCGTAAGGACCAGTAGTCTTTACCACACTAAAGTCAAATGGCTCTTCATGGAGAGACTTCATAAAGACCAAAGCTGCTGGCCTAAATCTTAGGGATTTCTCTGGTGGATGAGTATCAAGCTCAACATCACATTAGCTCTTTTGAAATCTACATCAGTCACTGGCTCCAAATGAGTTTTTTTTTATATCCCTGAGATAATTCTCCATGTGTAAGCCACAGCTCCCCCATGGTATATATAGACTTTTTCTTTAAAGCTTTTTTATTTTCTCAAGCTTTTTTTATTTTCTGGTCAGAGAAAAATGGACACTCATGCATAGATGAAAAATTATAAAACAAAGATTATCAAGAAGGGATAAATTGCTACACAAACGTGAAAAACTTGCATTCATGTCACAGAGGCAGGAGAGAGCTGGATGATGTGACGGGTCAAGAGCTGAGTTAGCTTCCTAGGGCCACCATACTATGTTATTACTGATGGGGTGGCTTTAAACAACAAATATTTCTTCTCTCACAGTCCTAGAGCTTAGAAGTCTAAAATTAAAGGACTGAAAGGGCCATGTTCCCTCTGAGACTCTGGGTAGAATCCTTCCTAACCTCTTCTAGCTTTCATTGGCTGCTGGAAATTCCTGGTGTTCTTGGCTGTGAAGACATAATTCCAATCTCTGCCTCCAGTTTTGTGTGGCCTTATTCCTTATGCCTGTGTCTGTGTCCAAATTTCCCTTTTGTAGAAGGACATCAATCAGGTTGCTATAGAGCTTACCCTCATCCAGTATGACCTCATCTTAACTTGATCATATCCGCAGAGACCCTATTTCTAAGGTCACATTTATAGGTTCTGGGTGCACATAAATTTTTGAGGGATACTATTTAGCTTAGCACAGGGATAAATAGTGGTTTCTCCAGCGTTGCTAATTAGCAATTAGAAGGATAACAGTTAAGAAGAAGAAGTAAGTTTCAAATGGATTGTGAAAGACTGAGTTTTTCAGCCAATAACATAGTTTATTCACTATACTGAGCACTTTGGGAGAAATAAGAAGAGTCATATTCTTCCTTTGTGGTTCTCAATAGGCCTATGACCCACTTAGGTAGATACAAAGGAGGTTCACGTATTGATGAGATAAGGGAAGGTAGCTCTAACAGTCAAGCAGTCCCATAAAATGCCTTCAACGGTAAGATACACATGAGCACTCCTCATGTTCGACTTATGCCCAGGATATCAAAAGCTGGAAAGAACATCACTTTTCAACAACATAAAAATTATGAATAAACTGAAAGAGTGATTTGGAGTAAAAGATAGAGAGGTAAGACATTTGTGGGACACAGATATGGTTTATTTTTTGTTGATGAGGACGTGTATAGTATTCTCAACTGGGCTGGACTGAGGTGTATATCATGCTGGGTAAAGTCTCTTTACAATCTAAATGATGTATAGTGATTAAATGTATAAATAATAATTAAAATTAACAATAATAAAAAATTATGAATAAACTGAAAAGTCATCATTTTCGTTTTTTAATTCAAGAAATAGCTGAAGGAATAAGTGCTTAGGCTGTGGACTTAGAGCAGGCTTTCCGTGTTCAGGAACCATCATCAAACCCTTATGGACAAAGTAGCATAAGCCAAAGATGAGGAGTAAGAAAAGGAGTGGCAGAGGCCAGATCATGTAGGACCTTAGGAGCCATACTGAAACTTTGAATTTACCTCTGGGTGACGTAATAAGTCACTGGATGGTTTTTATTCTTCTTCTTCATCTTCTTCTTCTTCTTCTCTTCTTATTCTTTGTTTTTTCTTCTTCCTTTCCTTGGACTTCTTTTTTTCCAAGGGGTATATACACTCGCCAGAGAGAGACAGTGAGAGAGAAAGTGAGAAATCAACCCCCTCCCTAGACAGGATGGCCATGCCACAATCATTTCTCCTCCATTCTCTTACTTCAAAGAGAATGGCCTTGGTCAGCCATGTGGGAGTCCAGCACCTTAACCACCATACAAATGCTGGCCCCTTGCCACTGGGTGGTTTCTTGTTTTTGTTTTTGTTTTTACCTTTAAAATAATTTATTGGGTACTTGTTTAAAAACTAGGAACTCTAAAATACTGGAAAGTCAGAACTAACCACTACTTTGACAATTCCTTTTTATGAAATGCAACTTCCAAGAGCTGATAGTCTGAGGCAGACCTGTGCCATCTACAATCTAGCATTTGACAGAAAGTGGACAAATATGGAAGATTTACTGCTAAGTAAAGCAAGCCAGACTATGAAAGAGAGACATTGTATGTCCCCAATTAATATATGCCACTGAATGAGTTTGAGCAGAAGAGTGGTGTGATCTGACTTCTATTTTAATTAGTTTATGCTGGCTGCTATGTTAAGAATAAAGGGAGTGGAGCCAGCAAGTAGCATACTTGTTTTGGCACTGGACTCCCACATGGTTGACTATGTTTCAAGTGTTGAACCCAGTGGTTTAAAACTCATGACAAGCATACATGTGTGTGTCCAAAATCCTGAGAGGAAAAGGAATTGCGATGTGGTCATCCTCCCTAGGGGGTGATTTCTCACTTTCCTTCTCTCTATCTTCCTCTGTCCTGCAAAGAGAACAAACCTATCTCCTCTAAGGAGTTTATAAGACCATCACTCTACAATAGCAACAGGCCCTTCCAAATAATGTCTTCTCTGATCTCTAATTGATGTGGTAATGTCATGATCTCCAACTTGATCTTAAACCATGCTGTATAAATAGCAAATGTTCCTGGGATGAATGGAACCACTCCTTTCATTCCACTCATTTACCTCTCTGCCATCTGTTCCCCTTGGTGGCAGTGTGTCCAAGGCAGGAGTGAGGTCAGCATTGAAAGACATCACAACCTAGGAATACAGTGATACAGTCTAACGTGTTAAGAAGACTGTTCTTCTATGCTCATGCAATAAACTTCTGAATGGTTTACTGAACATTACCAGAAAACAAAATATCATTCACATTTCCCTGGGTGATCTGGGTGAGACTTGCATTGTGTTGGTCAGCAATGTAGCTCCAAGGTAATAAATTTTGAAAGAATTATTGAAAACCAGCATTCACAGACAGTATAGTGAGTGATGCAGCATCACAAGTAATTAAGATAATCAGCAATAAATAACATGTATTACAGAAATAGAGAGGCAAGAAGATCAATACTATTTTAATACAGATTCTGTAGAACAAAAGTAAAGTCAATTAAAAGTAAAAGCAAAATAATTATAGCCTTGCTGCTTTTTCTCGTGATAGGAGATGTGAAATTAGAACCATCATATTTGACAATTAAAAAACACAAAGAGACAGTGCCTAGATCTTCACAGGAAGAGAGAGATGGTGCCTGGATACTACAAAGAATCTTCTCTTCCACTGATGGGATAATGAATAGTCAAGAACTGGGTTGCCTTTGTAGCACAGCACATCAGAAACTAGATCCCACTTGGCCATAGTTTGAATCCCGGCCCTGGGTATGTGTGCATGTGTGCCCAAAATCCTTACGGAAAGGAGAAATGGAGAGATATTGTGGGGTGACCACATCCATTGGGGGAATTCCCTCTCTCTCTCTCTCTCTCTCTCTCTCCCCTTTCTCTCTCTCTGGTGAGCACAGATACCCTCTGGCAATTGAAAAAAACGTTTTACAATAAATACTTAAGTATTTCTTCTCTGCCATTATCCTAAGTCATCAATACATCACTATGTCTCACATGATCTCATGAATTTTTAATACACCTTTTAATCAAAAAGTTTATATAGACAGGGCTCCCTCTCTCTCTCTCTCACACACACACACACACACACACACACATAAACACAAACATTTGCCATGTCCCTGAGAGGGGATGGAAACTTGTGCAAAAATAGAGGTTCTGTTTATAGAGGGAGCATAGACAATTCCTCTGCAGAGGAGGGAAGGCTCAGTGTGTGGACAAAGATGCAGTTAGATAGGTAGATGGGGTGATGGCAACACGAATACTTCTTCTAACAATTTCTGTTTTCTCAGTGAGATAGGCAGCAAACTGAGAGTAGTAAGGACTGTGAAAGAGGCTTTGGAAGAGCTAAAATGATGTGAAATAGCTAATAGGAGAGTGGGAGCATAAGTGGACTAGGAAAGTAAAAGATTACCAGGCAGCAGTAAAAGTCCCCTTGAAGTTAGTGCCCATGACTGCAGAGGGACTCCAGTCAGCATGACCACGGGAGCTTTTGTCCAGTCATACGCAGCTAAATAGACATAGAATCAGTCAAGTTGCATCTAAACAGGGATTTGCCAAAAGCATATGATAAAGGGAGAAAACCAAAGGAAATTAAGAGTTTATGTGAGGAAGTGGTATAATTTGGACCACAGAATAAAAGTAAAGGAGGAAGGAGAGGACATGAGGAACTGGTGGATTGCACATGCAGATGGGCTGAAGGCATTTTGCCATTGGGTACCAGAGGGAGTAAGCTGCCAGGAGAGAACATCAGAGCAAAATGCTTGTAGCCAATATCATGAACGTTGCATGGTTATAGGTAATGCCAATGTCTCGGGGATGACTACGAAATAGAGACTGAAATATGGCAGTGGACATCACTGGAGGAGAGGAAGTCAAAGTACTGAGAGACACAGGTGCTAGAACAGCCATGTATGTGGACACTAAAAACCTCTAAAACATTTAGCAGGAGGGGTTACACTCCCTATAGGAAGCATGAGACTAAGTACGTGTGAAGGAATGGGAAGATGTAGGGGTTGGAAGGCATTTGCAAGTGGGGAAATCAGAGGTGCTATAATCTGATTTTGGTTCCAAGTTAGTGTTTCCAGGGAGTAGAAAAGAAAATGATCTAGAAGTGGCAATGAACAATAAGAACACCGAGCTCATTTCTAGGCCCTGAGACATGATGAGTGCAGAAAAGAATGCAGCCATTGTGTGAGAGGGAGGGCAGCCATTGTGTGAGAGGGAGGGCAGCCATTGGGTGTGGGTACTTGTTTAAAAACTAGGAACTCTAAAATACTGGAAAGTCAGAACTAACCACTACTTTGACAATTCCTTTTTATGAAATGCAACTTCCAAGAGCTGATAGTCTGAGGCAGACCTGTGCCATCTACAATCTAGCATTTGACAGAAAGTGGACAAATATGGAAGATTTACTGCTAAGTAAAGCAAGCCAGACTATGAAAGAGAGACATTGTATGTCCCCAATTAATATATGCCACTGAATGAGTTTGAGCAGAAGAGTGGTGTGATCTGACTTCTATTTTAATTAGTTTATGCTGGCTGCTATGTTAAGAATAAAGGGAGTGGAGCCAGCAAGTAGCATACTTGTTTTGGCACTGGACTCCCACATGGTTGACTATGTTTCAAGTGTTGAACCCAGTGGTTTAAAACTCATGACAAGCATACATGTGTGTGTCCAAAATCCTGAGAGGAAAAGGAATTGCGATGTGGTCATCCTCCCTAGGGGGTGATTTCTCACTTTCCTTCTCTCTATCTTCCTCTGTCCTGCAAAGAGAACAAACCTATCTCCTCTAAGGAGTTTATAAGACCATCACTCTACAATAGCAACAGGCCCTTCCAAATAATGTCTTCTCTGATCTCTAATTGATGTGGTAATGTCATGATCTCCAACTTGATCTTAAACCATGCTGTATAAATAGCAAATGTTCCTGGGATGAATGGAACCACTCCTTTCATTCCACTCATTTACCTCTCTGCCATCTGTTCCCCTTGGTGGCAGTGTGTCCAAGGCAGGAGTGAGGTCAGCATTGAAAGACATCACAACCTAGGAATACAGTGATACAGTCTAACGTGTTAAGAAGACTGTTCTTCTATGCTCATGCAATAAACTTCTGAATGGTTTACTGAACATTACCAGAAAACAAAATATCATTCACATTTCCCTGGGTGATCTGGGTGAGACTTGCATTGTGTTGGTCAGCAATGTAGCTCCAAGGTAATAAATTTTGAAAGAATTATTGAAAACCAGCATTCACAGACAGTATAGTGAGTGATGCAGCATCACAAGTAATTAAGATAATCAGCAATAAATAACATGTATTACAGAAATAGAGAGGCAAGAAGATCAATACTATTTTAATACAGATTCTGTAGAACAAAAGTAAAGTCAATTAAAAGTAAAAGCAAAATAATTATAGCCTTGCTGCTTTTTCTCGTGATAGGAGATGTGAAATTAGAACCATCATATTTGACAATTAAAAAACACAAAGAGACAGTGCCTAGATCTTCACAGGAAGAGAGAGATGGTGCCTGGATACTACAAAGAATCTTCTCTTCCACTGATGGGATAATGAATAGTCAAGAACTGGGTTGCCTTTGTAGCACAGCACATCAGAAACTAGATCCCACTTGGCCATAGTTTGAATCCCGGCCCTGGGTATGTGTGCATGTGTGCCCAAAATCCTTACGGAAAGGAGAAATGGAGAGATATTGTGGGGTGACCACATCCATTGGGGGAATTCCCTCTCTCTCTCTCTCTCTCTCTCTCTCCCCTTTCTCTCTCTCTGGTGAGCACAGATACCCTCTGGCAATTGAAAAAAACGTTTTACAATAAATACTTAAGTATTTCTTCTCTGCCATTATCCTAAGTCATCAATACATCACTATGTCTCACATGATCTCATGAATTTTTAATACACCTTTTAATCAAAAAGTTTATATAGACAGGGCTCCCTCTCTCTCTCTCTCACACACACACACACACACACACACACATAAACACAAACATTTGCCATGTCCCTGAGAGGGGATGGAAACTTGTGCAAAAATAGAGGTTCTGTTTATAGAGGGAGCATAGACAATTCCTCTGCAGAGGAGGGAAGGCTCAGTGTGTGGACAAAGATGCAGTTAGATAGGTAGATGGGGTGATGGCAACACGAATACTTCTTCTAACAATTTCTGTTTTCTCAGTGAGATAGGCAGCAAACTGAGAGTAGTAAGGACTGTGAAAGAGGCTTTGGAAGAGCTAAAATGATGTGAAATAGCTAATAGGAGAGTGGGAGCATAAGTGGACTAGGAAAGTAAAAGATTACCAGGCAGCAGTAAAAGTCCCCTTGAAGTTAGTGCCCATGACTGCAGAGGGACTCCAGTCAGCATGACCACGGGAGCTTTTGTCCAGTCATACGCAGCTAAATAGACATAGAATCAGTCAAGTTGCATCTAAACAGGGATTTGCCAAAAGCATATGATAAAGGGAGAAAACCAAAGGAAATTAAGAGTTTATGTGAGGAAGTGGTATAATTTGGACCACAGAATAAAAGTAAAGGAGGAAGGAGAGGACATGAGGAACTGGTGGATTGCACATGCAGATGGGCTGAAGGCATTTTGCCATTGGGTACCAGAGGGAGTAAGCTGCCAGGAGAGAACATCAGAGCAAAATGCTTGTAGCCAATATCATGAACGTTGCATGGTTATAGGTAATGCCAATGTCTCGGGGATGACTACGAAATAGAGACTGAAATATGGCAGTGGACATCACTGGAGGAGAGGAAGTCAAAGTACTGAGAGACACAGGTGCTAGAACAGCCATGTATGTGGACACTAAAAACCTCTAAAACATTTAGCAGGAGGGGTTACACTCCCTATAGGAAGCATGAGACTAAGTACGTGTGAAGGAATGGGAAGATGTAGGGGTTGGAAGGCATTTGCAAGTGGGGAAATCAGAGGTGCTATAATCTGATTTTGGTTCCAAGTTAGTGTTTCCAGGGAGTAGAAAAGAAAATGATCTAGAAGTGGCAATGAACAATAAGAACACCGAGCTCATTTCTAGGCCCTGAGACATGATGAGTGCAGAAAAGAATGCAGCCATTGTGTGAGAGGGAGGGCAGCCATTGTGTGAGAGGGAGGGAGAAGGGGTGCCAAGGTTCAATTGTTAGAACAAGAAGGTGAGAGGGAATTTCTGAAAAGAGGCTGGAGAAACAAGGTTGATAGCTGACTATGAGTTCCAGGGATACTGCATAACGGGTTTGAGAATATGGGATGAGAGGAACAGGGTGATTAGGTCAGATGAATGAATGCACAGAGCCTTTTGGGCAATAAAGTCCTGAAGAATGAGGATAACCTAAAAGATGGAAGTAAATGACTCCAGGTGATTCACTCTGGTCATCCCAAGGCAAGGGACAGTGTTAAAGCTGTCCGTGTTGCTGGAGGGGGCAGTGGAAGGGGAGTTGGCAGAGTTTTGGGACTCCCTCTTCTCTCCTACAGAGATGGAGAAGCAGGTTGGACTAAAGCTCTTCATTGTTCATTGTTCTTCTTTTTGCTCATCTGATTTTAAAATATGATAGAAGCATATCCTTTTGGTGAGAAGATTTTTTTTCTAGTCCTAGAACTTTCTAGTTCTTTCAACCACTGTGTGACTTAAATTAGTCATTTTTAAAATGTAGAGATTGTGTCCATCTGTTCGTTAAAAATGTGAATGGGAGCTTAAAGTATTTCCTATCCTTACAAACATTAGAGAGTGTCCCAGCACTCCCAGAGGAAGAGCTTTCACACATACGTAAATCTACATTCCAGAATCATCACTAAGTGGCCTAGAACCTAGTCTCTCTGTGCTGTTACTGAAATATATATCCTAGGAATGACAGCCGTCTATTTTCTAAGGGTTCTGTTTGCTTGTATTAACCCCTGGAAGTCAAGGCTGTGAGAGCCGGAACAAGATCACAGAGAGCAACTGCTTTAATTAAATCAACCTTAGAAAAGAGGCTGCAGCAAGCCTCCTAGGTCTCTATTTCCAGACGGTGGAAGAAATTCATTTGTGAGAAACCAGCAAAAGAAAATCCAAATTATTTTTAAAGCATTATGAGGTAGATTATTACTAATACCAGGAGAAGCTATTCACACAGCCCCAGACTCCGTTAAAACCAATAGCAGTACATTTCCTTCTCTGCTAATGGCGAGAAGGTACATTGTGCTGCCTGTCCCCTTGTGAATTCCTTCCCACCAAAAGAACTCCCGCAACACTCCCATAAAATCCGTTCCTTTATAACCAACAGACTATTCCACTCTCCAAATTACAAAGATGACTTCTAAATGGGTCTTTGAGAATAAAATGTGTTTCCTGAGGAAGAAATCGGAATAGCTGTTTGGAGCATTGAAAGCCTGTATTTATCCAGGGACAGGAACTTCTTTTGGAGTTACTTTCCCTTGAAATGTTCATTCTTCCTGCTACTTTAAAAAAAAAGCAACCTCAGCCAGTCCAGTATTTACTAGCTTTCTCGAGCATGGAGTAATAGCAGCTATGAGACTTTTGCCTGAAATGGCCTTTCATGCCCCACAATAATCTCATTTTTAAAATGACTTTATCCCAACTCCTTTCTGACCTGAAGCCCATTAACCTAACTTCCTTGTCATTTCTGTTTGTGCTTTCTGTCAAATTTGGGGGGTGGGGGGCGGAGGGGAGGTTTTTTGTTATAGGGCGTGTGTGCTTATCATAAAGACAGAGACAGAGAGACAGAAAGCAAGAAATCACCCCCTAGGGGGGATGGTCACACAGCAATCCCTTCTCCTCCATTCTCCTCTTGGGATCTTGGGCATGCATGCACACATGCCCAGCGTGAGTTTAAGCCACTGGGTCCAGGACTCCAACCGTGGTCGACTACATGGGAGTCCAGGAACATAGCCATTACACCAGCTGCTGGTCCTATTTTCTGTCAAATTTTAAAGGGACATGTTCTGGGGCCACCAGGTGGCATAGTGGTTAAGGTGGCTGGATTGCACGTGGTCTACTATGAAGTTCCAATTCCAGACCCAACAGCTTAATGGAATTAATTAATTAATTAATTAAGGGGAGTGTCCTGGGTCAGGAGATTATTTCCAATCCTCTTTTAAGTTGTGTAAAATTCACAGGCTGATATACTTAAACACTAAGAAAATCACTGGGAACAGAATAGATGCCCATCTGTCTACTGAGGCTTGGATGTCTAACTTTACTGGCCTGTTGATACTAGTGCCATCCATGTGGCCAGAAATTATTTCCACATGTTTCTATTTTCTTGTTCAGTCAAATTTTAAAGTATTAAAGCAAGGGGCCCCTATTCCTTACTCAGGAGCAAAGATGATAACAGATCTGATCATGAAGATGTTTTCTACCCTGACTTAACCAGCATTTTCAGCTCAGCATTGATGAGCATTTCCTCTCAATGCCTGTAAGTCACTTAACTCCAACATTTGTGCTTCAAATACTTGCACACATTGTATATACCTCGCCTCCTTTCTGTTTAACTGTATTGTAAAATACCTATCCATTTCATTTCTTACTTTCCTGGCCCGCCACCCTACCCATGATAAATCAGTATACAAATTTTCTGGATTTCTGTTATTTTTGTTTCCAAGTATTTGGTGAGGTGAACTTGTATTAGCTTGCTCTAGCTGTATAACAACCACAGTGTTTTAGTGTTTGATAGTAAGTATTTAGTTAACTTACACATTCGTGGGTTGTCTGGGAGTCGGGTGATCTACATTGGGCATTCAACTGGGTTGGTTTACCTTAGATTTTTCTTCTTCATGTACCAGTTGTCCCCCTTCAGGACCAGAGGGCTAACTCAGACATATTCTCTTCATAGCAAGGGCAGAATTGAAAAAGGTCATTGGAAACACACAAAGCATATTAAAATCAAGGCTCAGAAATGATACCTTATTACTTTCGACTCTTTCGTTTGAACAAAGTAAATCGTGTGGACCAAGCCAAGGTCAAGGGACAAGAAAATAAACTTTGATCTCTCTCTTTTTTTTTAGTTTTGCTATAGGGCACATGCATTCATCATGCGCAGTCAGAGAGACAGCATGGGGGTCAGAAATCACCCCTCAGAGAGAATGACCACACCCCAATCCCTTCTCCTCTATTTTCCTCTTGGGATTTTGGACATACATGCATACTTTCCTGAATGTTTTTTCAAGCTGCAAGATCTGGGACTCCAACTGTACAGTCAGTCAAGTGGGATCCATACCATCTTGCTGACCCACCTCCATCTCTTTAGGAGAAGGGAACCACAAAGTTCTATAGTAAATGGCATGATTCAGAAAAGATGAAGAGGTGGGGCTAAAACTACAATCTACTTTAATGACCAGTACTTCTGATTATCATTAAAATTTCAGTCTAAGATCTGGCATTTTTTCACTGTCACCTTTAAGTGCACTAAATCACTATACAACTGATATTTTTAGCAACATTGCTGATGCTCATCAGAGGTCTTCAAGGGCTTGTAAAACTTAATCTACCAAGTTTCTAGCAGAATAGAGAGGGAGATTATTTAAGAGAGAAGTCTTAAACTCCTCTCGACCCAGATTAGGATGATTGTGGGAACACTGAAAAGCAGTGAGTGTCCTATATTCAGGTGTTAAAATAATAACAGGCAGTTTTTATTGAGTAGGTATTATGTTCTAGGCCATTTATATCTACTGTTATTTAGGGCCTCACCACAAACCTGTAAGGTATCATTATTACCACTTTTCAAGGCATAAAATTGACTCTAAGAGATCAAGCAACTTGCCTATCATTATGTGGTTTTTAAAGGGAAAAAGTGAGTTTCAAACCTGTGTTAGTCTAATCCAATATCTATATTCTATCCAGAACTTCCCATGAGATGTTTAAGAATTCTCTTGATGCCTTTAATATATATATAAACATATACATATATATATATGTGTGTGTATATATATATATATATATTCATCCACAAAAATTCACAACATTATGGTATGGGGTAAAAAAATATACAAGAGAGATGCTAGCAAGTGGCATGGTGGTGAAAGTGGACTCCCACACCTTAACCCAAAGCTATTAATGACAAAAATCAATGTTGTCACTCCGTACTAGCAGGTATTGATCAGTCCTGGCTACATTTCACCCCAAATTGTGCTCCCATTTGATTTGTTGCCAATAAGCTGCCTAAGAATCTAGGTTAGGAAATTTCTAGTCAGAATATTAAAAATGGCCGTTTTCTTGCTTCCAATAGTAAAATATGAGGAAATAAAGAATAGAATATTAAATATTAAAAAAAGAAACCCAGAATTTTCTGCATTCCAAAATGAAACTATTTCTGATTCTCAGCCGCTGCAGCAATAAACAGTTCTTAAACTAACAAAGGATCTCAGGTCAAAGATCAAATCCAAGGTGGAAAGCCAAATTCCTTTGTTAAGACTTATAGACTCTTTCAAGCAAGCAAAGGCCTTCTGAGGATTTTAGGACATACTTCACTGATAGTCGCCATTAGACAATATGGCTTCTAAGAACCATAGGGATTGTTTCACAGGTATAAAGAATTATTGCCAAGATTTGTGAGCATGAGTTTTGTTTAATGGAGTTGTTTTATAAGTTGATAAGCAGGGGCCAGCAGATGGCATGGTGATCAAGGCACTGAACTTCCACATGGCTGACTGTAGTTTGAGTCCCAGACTAGGTGACTAGCTTTCTCACTTTCTCTCTCTTTCTCTCTCTCTCTGACTCTCTCTGGTCAAATGTAAAAATATAATATTATTATTAAATAAAATAATTCCTTTCTGAAAAGAAAGTAAATACACAGAAACCTACAATCTTTTTTAAAAGATTGTATCATCTGAATTTAAAAAGACAAACACAAGGACCAGCAGATGGGGTAATGGTTATATTGCTGGACCCCTACATGGTTGACCGCAGTTCAAGTCCCAGACCCGGCGGCTTAAAACTCCCACTGGGTGTATGTGCATGCATACCCAAAATCTCAAGAGTAAAATGGAGGAGAAAGGACTGGGCCATGGTCATCCCCCCTAGGGGTTGATTTCTCCCTTTCTGTCTCTCTGTCTCTCCAGCGAGTACATGCACCATATAACAAAAATCTCTCTAAATAAAACAGACTAATACAGTACATGACAGAGACAAGAGTTCTCTGACCCTTGAACTACCATAAGAAGGAAATTGGCTGAGATAACCACACAGCAGCAAACATGAACAGCTTCTTATAAAAAAGGAAGGATAACTGAGAGAGTGGAGGATAAACCAAGAGAAAACTCCCAGGTAGGAGGACTGAGCCCTAATCAAGGAACTGACAACATATATTCAACCTAATTTCAAAATTGCTACGGACCAATTGACTGGTTTTTATATTTTTATTTTTTGTTTTTATTTTGTTTTTTGGAGAGGTTTTTTTTGCTATAGGGCGGGTGTGCTCACCAGAGAGACAGAGAGAAAACAGAGAGACAGAAAGCGAGAAATCACCCCCCAGGGGGAGTGACCATGCTGCAATCCCTTCTCCTCCATTCTCCTCTCGGGATCTTGGGCATGCTCGCACATGCGCCTGGCGTTAGTTTAAGCCACCAGGTCCAGGACTCAAACTGCAGTCAACTACATGGGAGTTCAGCAACATAGCCATTACGCTATCTGCTGGTCCCCAATTGACTGTTGACTGTTTCCCATTTTTCCTCTATTGAGTGGGACATATCCAGTGCAGCCCACAATTTTATATTAAATGGACAAGAGAGAGCTGATGGACAGGAAAAGAGCGCAGTAACTTTTCCCTTTAGTTTACTATTCTTTGGAGGAGCTGTATCAGAGAATCTACATTTTAAAATTCTTTATGTACACTGGATCTTATCTAAATAATGAGATCCTGGACTGTCAGCTGATGCCATAATAGAATGACACTTGGGGGGGGGGGGGGGCACAGAAGGTAGACTGTGTGAGATTGCATTTTCCAATACCACATAATCTTCTTGCAATATGACTTTGACATTTTTATTTGAGAAGCAGGGTTGTGTCCTATCTCCTTGAATCTGTTTTGGGGCTGGGAAGCTTGGAACTCTGGCAAAAATGATGCAGTGTTAACTTCCAACCTAGGTGACTAGGTTATAAAAAGCTATACAACTTCTCTTTGCTCTTGAAACCCGGATATCATGCTATAAGGAAATGCAATCTGATCCATGGAGAGGACACATGGGGATGTTTTGGCTAATGGCCCCAGCTGGTGTCATGTCATCATCAACCACCAGCCATGTGAGTAAGCTGGCCCTCCAACCTTCAGCTGTTGAGTCACCCAGACTTTCAGTCATTCCAGCTAAGACTCAGACATCGTGGCACAAAGTTATTACCCTTTTATGGATTCATGACCCACATAAATCAGTGACTATAATAAAATGGTTACTGTTTTATGTCACTAAGTTTGAGGTGGTGTGCTGCACAGTAATAAAAACTGAACACCTATGAATTGATTGCCAAGAGCAGTAATTATGCCTCAGACTCTGGAGATACTAAATTTCAGTCTAGTTTCATCCTTTACCAGCTATGCAACTATAAACAAGACACTCAGATGATTATTACTGCCTGATTGAGTGGTTATAAGGATTTAATAGCAGACCAGCAGGTGGCATGGTAGCTAAGGCACTATTCTCCCACATGACTGAACACAGTTTGAGGCCTAGACCAGTGACTTGAAAACACACTAGGCATGTGTGCATGCATGACAAAAATTCCAAGAGAAAAATGAAGGAGAAGAGATGGTGGCATAGTCATCCCTCCTGGTAGGGTGAGGGGTGATTTCCCATTTTCCCTCTCTCTGTCTCTCTCCACTGAGTGTATGCACCTTATGGCAAAAACCTGAAAAATCACAGTAATAAAAACTGAACACCTATGAATTGATTGCCAAGAGCAGTAATTATGCCTCAGACTCTGGAGATACTAAATTTCAGTCTAGTTTCATCCTTTACCAGCTATGCAACTATAAACAAGACACTCAGATGATTATTACTGCCTGATTGAGTGGTTATAAGGATTTAATAGCAGACCAGCAGGTGGCATGGTAGCTAAGGCACTATTCTCCCACATGACTGAACACAGTTTGAGGCCTAGACCAGTGACTTGAAAACACACTAGGCATGTGTGCATGCATGACAAAAATTCCAAGAGAAAAATGAAGGAGAAGAGATGGTGGCATAGTCATCCCTCCTGGTAGGGTGAGGGGTGATTTCCCATTTTCCCTCTCTCTGTCTCTCTCCACTGAGTGTATGCACCTTATGGCAAAAACCTGAAAAATAATAATAATAAAAAGGATTGAATAGTATACACATATAGGGGGCTGAATGGTGGTGTGATGTTAAGGCACTGAACTCACATGGCCAACCAATGGTTTGAGTCTCAGACCTGATGACTTACTTTCTCACTTTCCCTCTCTCTTTATCTCACTCTGGTCAAATTTAAAAAAAGAAAATCATGATGATGATGATAAATAAAATTAAATAAGTAATTCTTTTAAAAAAAAATAGGGTAACATATACAAAGCACAATGCA
The DNA here is from genome assembly GCF_000334495.1 of Tupaia belangeri chinensis. Taxonomy (NCBI): domain Eukaryota; kingdom Metazoa; phylum Chordata; class Mammalia; order Scandentia; family Tupaiidae; genus Tupaia; species Tupaia belangeri. The sequence continues at coordinate 4,621,422 of NW_006198305.1, forward strand.
GAGCACATGACACACAGTAAAAACTATATGTCCATCCACTGTGGTTGTTCTTCAGACATGCCTTTATCACTACATTTACTATTGAAATTATTTTTTTATGTAATATCTTAAGTGATACAATATGATTACATCTGATTAACTTCAGATTTGCTTCTTAGTCACAAAGCACTCATGTGTGGTCAAGCATTTTCACATATACTATCAAAAGTCATCTTCTTAGACATATTATTTCATTTTGTGTGTGATGAAACTGAGACCCAGGTAAGTGAAGGGCTAGCTCAGTATCACCAGTGGGGGTTCAGAGTCACACGCACAGAGCACACACACATAGAACTTCCTTCTACATGCCAGCTGGCATTGCTGAGCTCTCCTCTCCTCTGTCAGAGAACAAGATTTCCAAATTTCCCCACAGTGAACAAAGTTTCATCCTTTGAAAAGGTCAAAAATCAAGTGATCACATGAGTAAATAAAAAGGATTTTTTTCCTTCAAAATCAGACATGACAACATAATAATAACACTGATTTTCTTGCAAGCTTTAGAAACGTCCAAAATAAGAATTAGAACAATGTTTCTAACAAGTTTGGATTAGATGTCCAAAGGTGAAAAGAAACACTTATTTCAATGTTTGTTTTATAGCCAGGCATAATATTTTCCATCTTCTAAGTGTTCCCTCTAACTATTATGTCTGGTCAAAAAGGGAGTATGAAGCTTTCACAATCTTTACTAACAGCTTCAGAGAAAGGTGAGTTGAGGAAAATACTTTCAACAACTTGTTGACCCATTTCATATTCAATGAATGGTCCTGCTATTCCCATAAGTGGTGAATCATCAAGAAAAGGCTATTCAAAATATAATCTAAATTGCACTGTATGGAAGAAGGAGGAAAGGGAAACTTCAAACAATTCAAGTAAGAGTTTGGGTATTTTTCCCACAGTGTTTCCATCTTGAAAACTATTTATATTTTTAAAAAGTCTAAAATTTTTGCAGTACTTTAAAGAAAAATATTATGACTAGATATGAAAAGGCTGAATTTCAAGATTCCAAGAAAGCAATCCTTCAAATAAAATGAGTTTAAATGATTAATTTTCTGTTCATAAAGGTTAGCCTCTAAATAAGTTTTGAAAAGCTAGAAATAAATTTTTTTTAATGTCATTTACTAATTCTCATTCATCCGTTCACTCAACAAATAGTTAAAGAATGGATACTGATGTTACAACCCTGGTCGCTGGGGATGCAATGATGAATCCTAAAAAACATCATCTCTGCCTTCAAAGAGCTTACAGTCTAATAAGGAAGACAAATAGCAGTAATTGATGAATATTATAAGGGCTATGAGGAAAAAGTAGAGATGGAAAGATCATGTAACAACAGGATGTATTCTAGGTTGTGGGAGGATCTAGAAGGCTACTCCAAAAGGTGACATTTGAATTTAGATTGTAAGGATAGTGTTTTAGTTTGCAAGGGCTACACATACAAAGCACCACCGACTGGGTGGTTTAAAACAGACCTAGATCCTCTCACAGTTCTGGAGGCTAAAAGTCCAACATTAAGATGTCAGCAGGGTCATGCTCCCTCTGAGATTCAGGGTGGAATCCTTTCTTGTGTCTTCTTAGCTTCTGGCAGTGGAGAGCAATCCTTAGTGTCCTTTGGCTTGCAGCTGCATCACTCCAGTCTCTCCTGTGTTGTCACCTGCTGTTCTCCCTGAGTGCCTCTCATGCCTTCTTACAGGAACACCAGTCATATTAAACCAAGAGCTTGCTCTATGCCAGTATGATCTCATCCTAACTAATTAAATGTGCAACAACCCTGTTTTTAAATAAGGTTACATTCTGAGTTGCTGGGGGGTCAGGATGCCAGCATGTCTTTTTAGGGATACGATTAAGCCCATAAGAGAATGTTAGAAGCTAGCCAGGGAAGACAAATGAGACAGAGGGAAGGACCAGTACAAGGCCCTGTGGTAGAAAAGGGTATAGTATTATTCAAGGAACAGAGGAAGGCCGGGCAGCTGAAGTCCTGGGATCTCACTTCTCAGATGACCCTGGTGTGCCAATTTCCTCTCGTGACAACTCATCAAAGCTGTGATGATAATTACCTCAATCAGAATCAGAGAGCAAGCCATGAACCTGACATTTCTTGATATTTGTGAGCTCTTCATGATAAATGTCTAAGAATGGAACATGGAGGTTTTCTGGACATTCTTTCCTTTAGCAGCCATGACTGAAACATGATTTCAAATACTTTGCCCTTCACCTCCAGGGCCTAGAGAATGTTGCATGTAGTTTGAGGTCTCAGAATAAATTACTAAACTATGCGTCATTAACAAAAGAAAAGGACTAGCACATGACTTAATGGTTGTGTCACCGGAATCCCACATGTGACCGTGGTTCGAGTCTTGGACCCAGAGGCTTGAAACTCACGCCAGGCGTGTGTGTGTGCATGCCCAAAATCCCAAGAGGAGAATGGAGGAGAAGGAATTGTGGCATGGATATCCCTTCTAGGGGGTAATTTCTTATTTTCTGTCTCTCTCTGTCTTTCTGGTGAGTGCACACACCCTATAGCAAAAAAAAAAAAAAAACTCTCAAAAAATTGAAAAGAAAAACACCTTAATGGTCTCTCTCATGCAAAACAAGTTAGTTCCCAGAAGGTTACATCTGAATAAGCATCCACCCTTGTTTTTAAGACCAACCCACATCCTGATGCTGTGGTCACTTACTTCTTTGATTCCAGATCAACTCCAAAACCAATTGTGGGACCGCAAATCAAGATGCAATGCCTAGTTAGGCAATTCCTGTAAATCCTTCAGCTGTATACAACAATAAAAGTTGCAACAAATCCCAAAGGGTGGGGAAACTAGATAGTTTATGCTGGACTAACCAAACAACGTCAGAGCAACAGTAGACTTCAGAGCACCTAAGAGCTGGATCCAACTTGTGGTTATCATCCTTCAAGAGAGTGGGATAGGTGCATATGTACATAAGCGTTTCGTTTTGATTCAAACCACACTTTACTTAGGAACAGGTTTTTCTAAGAAGTTACAAGAGATGCTGAGAACATCATGTATTCTCAGGTCAGCTTTTCCTGAAATACGATACAAATAGCTTGGAATCCATCATGTAATGTATTTGTCTCCCATTCGCAAACTTTGTTCAGCTTCTGGAACTCCAGACACCAAAGCAGCAATAATAAACCTTGTTGTGGACAAGAAGTTTTAAATCCAAATTCCCCCTGTCTGTGTCAATCTGGTTGTATTTCAAGGCTCTGAGTATGAATCTGGCTTACTGTTAATACAATTACCTTGTTTATTTCTCTTGAAACTTCATTTATCCTATTCACAACATTTGTGGGAGAGGCAAAAAGACACTCCCAGGCCCTTACATTCTAAATCATGAGGTTCTCTAGACTATCCTACACTAATGAAGAAATTGTAAGAAGGACCAGCAGATGGCATGATGGTTATGTTGCTGGACTCCCATGAGGTTGACTGCAGTTCGAGTTCCAGACTTGGCAGCTTAAAACACAACAGGCATGTGTGTGTTCACACCCAAAATCCCAAGAGGAGAATGGAAAGAAGAGATTGTGGCATGGCCACCCCCCCCAGGGGGTGGGGGAAGGTGATTTCTCCCTTTCTTCTCTCTGTCCCTCCAGAAAGTACATAGGCCCTATAGCAAAAATCTCTCTTTAAAAAAATAAAAAGGAGAAGAAGAAAGAAAGAAAGAAGAGGAGAGAAGAGAAAATAAAGAGAAAATAAAAGGAGAAAAGAAAGAAAAGAAAGGAAGAAAGAAGAAAAGAAACAAGAAAAGAGAAGAACAGAAGAAAGAAACTACTAGGATAGGTAGGCTCCATGGCCTGGTGCTTAAGGCAGCTAGATGACACATGGCTGACCACAAGGTTCAAGTCTCACAAGCTTGATAAATATACTGAGCTTCTGTGTATGCATGTCCAAAATCCTGAGAAAAGAGAGAGAAAGAGGAGAAAGGATTGCATCATGACCATTCCCCATAAGGGGTGGTTTCTCCCTCTCCCCGTCTGTCTCTTTCTCTCTGGTAAGTGCGCACACCTTCTGTCAGGAAAACAAAAGGAAGAAAGAAGCTGGTAGGAAAAAGCTACCAGGAGGAGAAGCTAAGAAAGAAACACAATGGGAACCAGCAGTTAGCGTAATGGCTATGTCACTGGACTCCCACGTAGTGGACCGCGGTTCGTGTCCCAGACCCGGTGGCTTAAAACTCACGCCGGGTGCGTGTGCGTGCGTGCCCAAGATCCCGAGAGGAGAATGAAGAAGAAGGAATTGTGGTGTGGCTATCCCCCCCTGGGGGGTGATTTCTCACTTTCTGTCTCTCTGTCTCTGTCTGTCTGGCAAGCACACGCGCCCTATAGCAAAAACCTCTCCCCCAGAAAAAGAAAAAAAAAAAGAAAGAAAGAAAGAAAGAAACACAATGGTATCCTAGGAAAAACACTTGGAATCAGGAGCTGTCAACTTTATCATGACTCTGCTACCAGGAACTATTGGATTGTGGGAAAACGACCTGATTTGTCTGTGAATCAATTTAACTTGTCATACCGCATGTTACTGAGAATACACAGATACTTCCCAAGTTGAGAAGACTTAGCAAGCAGTTATGGGAAAGCACTTTGGAAATGAGAATGGGCCCTGAATATTGAAGGTTCAGTTATTGGTTCCCTTATCGCCAATCTCTAAAATCAGTTCCTCCCTATTTTCACTGTCACCATCAACCTTTGCATCTTTGATTGTTGTTATTGTTGTTTTTTTTTAATACATTTTTTTCTTTATTTACATTCATTCACTGTACATCATTATAGCATACAAAATGAGATTTTTCCATTGAGAATACACTGTATATTGGCTCAATCAACCACATCAACATACGTGTTATTGTCAACAAATCATTTTCCATTTCTTGTTTTCTGTATATTTTGCCTTTTTTCCCATCCTTGATTCCCTATCTCACCCTCTGCCATCTCCCACCCTCCTCCCACACTATGTCTGGTATCTATTGTTGCTTTCTATGCCTCCCCCATTTTATTGTTTCACTAAATATCTTAATAAATCTAAATATTTTCAATAGCAAGCACAGCTGATATGTACATATCCATGAACACAAGACTGACTTTAGGCATAAACCTCAGTGAATAGAATGAACATACTGTAAAGTAGCACCTAACTAGGGCTATATAGCTTAACTGTAGTCATCAAATAGGTATTTCTAATGCCTTTTTTTTTTCTAAAAAGTAAAAAAATAAAAAAAAGAGAGAGCGAGAGCGAGAGAGAGGACAGAGACAGACGTAGAGAGAGACAAAGGCAGATAGAGACAGGAGACTTGAAAGGGATCTTCCTACCACGCGAGTTCTGGATGCTGGAGGCCCAGTTATCAGTGGGACATCTTCCTTTCTCCCCAAATGGCTAGATCACAGGAGCCATGGAGCTGGCTGCCTCTTGAAGAAGGGCTGTTCTGGGAGGAGGAGAGGGGATTATTAACAAGATAAAGCGCTAGGTAGGAGGGGCCAAAGGGCCCTGTAAAATGCCTCTCCTTAAAAAAATTCTAAAAAGTAAAAAAATAAAAAAAAGAGAGAGCGAGAGCGAGAGAGAGGACAGAGACAGACGTAGAGAGAGACAAAGGCAGATAGAGACAGGAGACTTGAAAGGGATCTTCCTACCACGCGAGTTCTGGATGCTGGAGGCCCAGTTATCAGTGGGACATCTTCCTTTCTCCCCAAATGGCTAGATCACAGGAGCCATGGAGCTGGCTGCCTCTTGAAGAAGGGCTGTTCTGGGAGGAGGAGAGGGGATTATTAACAAGATAAAGCGCTAGGTAGGAGGGGCCAAAGGGCCCTGTAAAATGCCTCTCCTTAAAAAAATTCTAAAAAGTAAAAAAATAAAAAAAAGAGAGAGCGAGAGCGAGAGAGAGGACAGAGACAGACGTAGAGAGAGACAAAGGCAGATAGAGACAGGAGACTTGAAAGGGATCTTCCTACCACGCGAGTTCTGGATGCTGGAGGCCCAGTTATCAGTGGGACATCTTCCTTTCTCCCCAAATGGCTAGATCACAGGAGCCATGGAGCTGGCTGCCTCTTGAAGAAGGGCTGTTCTGGGAGGAGGAGAGGGGATTATTAACAAGATAAAGCGCTAGGTAGGAGGGGCCAAAGGGCCCTGTAAAATGCCTCTCCTTAAAAAAATTCTAAAAAGTAAAAAAATAAAAAAAAGAGAGAGCGAGAGCGAGAGAGAGGACAGAGACAGACGTAGAGAGAGACAAAGGCAGATAGAGACAGGAGACTTGAAAGGGATCTTCCTACCACGCGAGTTCTGGATGCTGGAGGCCCAGTTATCAGTGGGACATCTTCCTTTCTCCCCAAATGGCTAGATCACAGGAGCCATGGAGCTGGCTGCCTCTTGAAGAAGGGCTGTTCTGGGAGGAGGAGAGGGGATTATTAACAAGATAAAGCGCTAGGTAGGAGGGGCCAAAGGGCCCTGTAAAATGCCTCTCCTTAAAAAAATTCTAAAAAGTAAAAAAATAAAAAAAAGAGAGAGCGAGAGCGAGAGAGAGGACAGAGACAGACGTAGAGAGAGACAAAGGCAGATAGAGACAGGAGACTTGAAAGGGATCTTCCTACCACGCGAGTTCTGGATGCTGGAGGCCCAGTTATCAGTGGGACATCTTCCTTTCTCCCCAAATGGCTAGATCACAGGAGCCATGGAGCTGGCTGCCTCTTGAAGAAGGGCTGTTCTGGGAGGAGGAGAGGGGATTATTAACAAGATAAAGCGCTAGGTAGGAGGGGCCAAAGGGCCCTGTAAAATGCCTCTCCTTAAAAAAATTCTAAAAAGTAAAAAAATAAAAAAAAGAGAGAGCGAGAGCGAGAGAGAGGACAGAGACAGACGTAGAGAGAGACAAAGGCAGATAGAGACAGGAGACTTGAAAGGGATCTTCCTACCACGCGAGTTCTGGATGCTGGAGGCCCAGTTATCAGTGGGACATCTTCCTTTCTCCCCAAATGGCTAGATCACAGGAGCCATGGAGCTGGCTGCCTCTTGAAGAAGGGCTGTTCTGGGAGGAGGAGAGGGGATTATTAACAAGATAAAGCGCTAGGTAGGAGGGGCCAAAGGGCCCTGTAAAATGCCTCTCCTTAAAAAAATTCTAAAAAGTAAAAAAATAAAAAAAAGAGAGAGCGAGAGCGAGAGAGAGGACAGAGACAGACGTAGAGAGAGACAAAGGCAGATAGAGACAGGAGACTTGAAAGGGATCTTCCTACCACGCGAGTTCTGGATGCTGGAGGCCCAGTTATCAGTGGGACATCTTCCTTTCTCCCCAAATGGCTAGATCACAGGAGCCATGGAGCTGGCTGCCTCTTGAAGAAGGGCTGTTCTGGGAGGAGGAGAGGGGATTATTAACAAGATAAAGCGCTAGGTAGGAGGGGCCAAAGGGCCCTGTAAAATGCCTCTCCTTAAAAAAATTCTAAAAAGTAAAAAAATAAAAAAAAGAGAGAGCGAGAGCGAGAGAGAGGACAGAGACAGACGTAGAGAGAGACAAAGGCAGATAGAGACAGGAGACTTGAAAGGGATCTTCCTACCACGCGAGTTCTGGATGCTGGAGGCCCAGTTATCAGTGGGACATCTTCCTTTCTCCCCAAATGGCTAGATCACAGGAGCCATGGAGCTGGCTGCCTCTTGAAGAAGGGCTGTTCTGGGAGGAGGAGAGGGGATTATTAACAAGATAAAGCGCTAGGTAGGAGGGGCCAAAGGGCCCTGTAAAATGCCTCTCCTTAAAAAAATTCTAAAAAGTAAAAAAATAAAAAAAAAGAGAGAGCGAGAGCGAGAGAGAGGACAGAGACAGACGTAGAGAGAGACAAAGGCAGATAGAGACAGGAGACTTGAAAGGGATCTTCCTACCACGCGAGTTTTGGATGCTGGAGGCCCAGTTATCAGTGGGACATCTTCCTTTCTCCCCAAATGGCTAGATCACAGGAGCCATGGAGCTGTCTGCCTCTTGAAGAAGGGCTGTTCTGGGAGGATTGTTGTTGTTTTTAAGAGAGATTTTTGCTATAGGGCACATGCTTTTGCTGGAGAGACAGGAAGACAGAGAGACAGAAAGTGAGAAATCACCCCTGGGGGGATAGCCGTGCCGCAATCCCTTCTTTCTATCCTCCTCTCAGGATTTTGGGCACACACACGCCTGGTGTGTTTTAAGCCACTGGGTCCAGGACTCGAACTGTGGTCTACTACATGAGAGTTCAGCAATGTAACCATTACTAGCCATCTGCTGGTTCCACTCCTTTGGTTTTCTGGTCATGGAAGGCAGCGCATCTCTATGAGTCTCCATTGGCCTTCTACCCCTTCCCTCACTGTATGTTTCAGCCCAGTGGCTGTCAACCTGGCTGCCAATATAATTACCAAGGTAATTTTTTTTAGAGTTTTTTGCCTTAGAGTGTGTATGCTTACTCGAGAGAGAAAGACAGAGACAGAGAGAGAGAAAGTGAGAAATCACCCCTGGTGGGGATGGCCATGCTGCAATCCCTTCTCCTTTGTTCTTCTCTTGGGCATGCACACACACGTGCCCGGTATAATTTTCAACCCACCAGGTCCGGGACTCAAACTGTAGTTGTCCATGTGGGAGTCTAGTGACGTAACTACTATGCCATCTGCTGGCCCCACCAAGTTAATAGTGTAAAGTACCTAAAGCTGCCTGGGTGCCAGCCTAAAAGCTTTGACTCAATTAGTCTAGGCTATCAGAATTGTAATTCACAGCGTTAAGAGCTGTCTTGGCCCAGACACTCTCGCACACACTGGTAGATGCTGCTACTGGCAGGCTGAGAATACATGGAAGGCCTGGGTTTGACTCCTGGCCCATGCTAACATCTGCGCATGGTGGCATGAGCCTTTGGTCCCAGCTATTCATGAGACTGGGGCAGGAAAATATGACATAACAAGGCCCTGTCTAGAAGGAGGGGGATAAAAGCAGCCCTGGTGATTCTAATGGGCAGCCATAATTTTTTTAATTGTCTTTGAGGCTCATGAACTAAAATCATAATAATGATAGATAAATATTGGACATTGCAGTTTACAGTGTGCCAGTCATGATGAGAGGTATTCGAATGTATTGCTCTTTGAATCTTCACACGGATGCCCTGATTTAAGTGCTTCTGGTGACCTCCTTTGCAGAGAAAACTGAGGTTCATGGTGCTTCGGTAGCTCATTCCCAGACACACAGCTACACAATAACAGCACAGGTTTCAGGCTGGGCTCTGTCTGAACAGGACTCTGAAGTCATGTCGTTGGTAAATGACTATGGAGGAGCATTAGGAAATTTTATTTTAATTGGAAAAAAAGAGAGAGAAGGTGAAGAAACTTGTCATGCCATAATGAATTTTAAAATTCAAAAGGCTCCTGAGGCAGCATGGCTAGAGCATTTTTTCTTCTTCATATCTCAGATGTATGGTTGACCCTGGAATATATTAAAATTTGAGGTTTAATTTAATTTTATGTCACATTCTATAAAGCAGTGTTATCTCATTCTCCGATTTCATAGTCCAAAGAAAAATGTAAATGATGAGGTTTAGGGGAGGGAAGGAGTCTGCAGACCTCCAAATCTTTCCCAGTTAAGGGACACAGTGCTTTCTTTCCTTCTCCCTACCTCCCAGCAAGTCATAGTAATTGTATGTATAATGAAGTCAGTCTGGGACCAGCAGATGGCATAATGGTTACGTTGCTGGACTCCCATATACTCCACTGCTGTTTGAGTCCCAGACCCAGTGGCTTAAAACTCACGCTGGGCACATGTGCATGCATGCCCAAAATCCCAAGAGAAGAATGGAAGAGAAGGGATTGCAGCATGGTCATCCTCCCTGGAGGGTAATTTCTCACTTTCTGTCTCTCTATCTCTCCAGTGAGTGCACATGTCCTATAGCAAAAATCTCTCTAAAATAAATAAAAAACACAGGCTACCCATAAACTGTAGAATCCGCTTCCTGCATCTGGTTGGAGCAGAGCTATTCTCATGAAAACATTTAGGTTCCTCGGTTGTGCTCACAGTACCCTATGGTAAGAGGGTAGGAAAAAAGGTAACTCAGAGATGAGGTAGTTGGACTGAGCTAGGGGGCCGAAGGTTCTCCATCACTTCTTACCCAAGCTGCCCATCTTTATTTCTTTAACTTCTCAAACTTCACCTAAGCTTCGGTTTAAAGAAAGGACTGGGGGCCAGCAGGTGGCATGGTGGATAGGGCACTGGCAACCACATGGCCGACTGTACTTTGAGTCCCAGACCAGGTGGCTTGCTTTCTCACTTTTTCACTCTCCCCCTTCCCCCGGTGAGTGCACATGCCCTATGGCAAACTTTTAAAATTATTGTTATTATTAATAAAATAATTTTCAAAATTATTAAAAAATAATAATAATTTGTTGAAGAATGGACTGTTTCTCTGTTTAAGTGTAAAAAGTTAATAAGCTGTGATTTAGACCCTACATGAATTGCCAATTTTTCAAAGAATAGGATTACCAACAAGGGTGTTGAATCCCCAACCTGAACTGAGCCAAAGTGGATGATTCAGAAGATACCAGAAAATCTTACTGTAGTAGTAGCAATTTATAAAATGCTCCAGTCAGTGGAATGGTGATAATAGCACTTGCCCTTCTTGACTCAGCTGATGTTTTATATGTTCACAAAACAAACCCTCAAAGTTGCTCTAAAGGCTGTTAGTGGTGCGGGGGTCATGCAATGCTCCACAGCAGTGCTGGACTCAGGGCGAAGGTGTGGGGTTTGCATCCTGGGTCTCCTGATGCATGCCAGGCACAAGCACATGCCTGTGATCTGAGCCGGCTGAAACTGGGAATGCACCACAGCCTGGGGACCCTGTTGGGGGGTTGTCCCTCTCTCTCCTTTCTTTTTCCCTTTCATGGATATAAGAAATAAATAAACCTTTTTATTTATTTATTTTTTTAGAGAGAGAGATTTTTACCCAAGGTCACATGCACTTGCCAGAGAGACAGAGAATCAGAAAGCAAGAAATCACTCCCTGGAGGGGTGTCCATACCACAATTGCCTCTCCTCCATTCTCCTCTTAGGATCTTGAGCATGCATGTACATGCACCCAGTGTGAGTTTCAAGCTGCCAGGTCCAGGACTAGAACCAGGGTCAACCACATGTGAGTCCAGCAACACAATCATTATTCCATCTTCTGATACTTAAAAAGTTACTTTTAGCAGTTGGCTTAATGGCTATGTCACTGGACTCCCATGTAGACAACTACGGTTCGAGTTCCAGACCTGGTGGCTTAAACTCACACTGGGCATGTGTGCATGCATGCCCAAGATCCTGAGGAGAATGGAGGAGAAGGGATTGCAGCTGGAAGGTGATTTCTTGCTTTCTGTCTTTCTGGTGAGCATACGCACCCTCTCCAAAAAAAAAAAAAAGTTACTTTTAGTAGAAGTTGAGGTGCTGCTTGGAGACCAGTCTGAAAGGACTAGACCACTCATCTCTCCGTGGTGTTCAGAAACATTGCCCAGGCTTCCTTTTTCTGTCCCCAAAGCAGCAACAACAGCACATTACCCAGGACCCACTGCAGCAACATCCCATGCCACTGTTCTTTGCAGTAGGGAGCGCCATTTTGCTAAATGGCATTGCAGAATTTTTTCCGTGATATTTAAAGTGGGAATTTTAATAGTATTTTTTGAATAATATTTATGTCATTTTTTGGCTATAAACATAATATTTTGATAGGAAATTGACTTCACTCTATTCTGTTTGCTGCAAAAATCTGAGTCTAAAACCGACAAAGCACACCTTTCTATTTAAAACTGGGAGAAGGAAAATTACAGGGAGAAAAGCATAAGTTACTATTTCAATAAATTAACCTGTAGTCAAAAGGGGTATTTTTTTATTTTTTTAAACAAGTATTTATTTAATTTTATTTCTTCTTCTTCTTCTTTAGTTTGACCAGTAAGAGACAGGGAGAGAGAAAGAGTGGGAGTGAGAAAGCAAGCTGCCAGGTCTAGAACTCAAACCTCATTTAGCCATGAGCGTCCAGTGCCTTAACCACCATGTCACCTGCCAGCCCTGGGTGTTTTGTTTTAAGTTTATTTATCTGTTTCTTCTGTGAGCGAGGTTAACAGAGAAGAACAAGCACCTTGAAAGGGATTTGATGCCACAATCCACCCCCCAGTCTCAGCCAGCCAGGATCATGGGCACAGGCACACATGCCAGGCAGGGACAGGGAGGTACCGGGACTCAAACCCAGGACCTTTCCATGTGGGTCCAGTAGTGCTAACTGCTGCAGCACTACCTGGCCCCGGAAGAGCATCATTTCTACAGCTGCATCATACAGTCTCATTATACAGGCACACCTTACTTGGTGTAATCACTCTCCTTACTCACCTTTAAGATTGTTTCCACTTTTGAATCACAATAAATCACATTGTGATGAACATACCTGAACATAAATCTGAGCCTGCACATCAGATTATTCCTTTGGGTAAGTAACCGTAAGCAGTAATAGTGCAGTTTTTCACATTTTTAAAAATTACTTATTTAATTTTATTTATTTATTTGACCAGAAAGAGAGAGAAGGAAAGTGAGGGAGCAAGCCGCCAGGTCCAGGACTCAAACCATAGTCGGCCATATGGAAGTCCAGTGCCTTACCCACCACACCACCTGCCAGCCTCTTTACATGATATTTTAATTAGATACCCCTTCCTGTTCTCCCCCTTCCTTTAGCTATTCCATATTCTTTTATTCTTTGTGACCCTTCTTTACTTGGTGCCTTTAGCAATTTCTGGATATGCCTCTGGGCTTCTGTTCGATTTTCTTTTCCAAGATTCTTTTGGGGATTCTATTGTCACTCAGCCTTTTCAGGTGTCCTGGCCATTAGATTTGAGCTCTTAATCAAAAACAGTGCTCTCTGGGTGAAGCTGCAGTTACATGTCATCTTATATCCTATTATACTTTACAAGCCATTCCCCAGGATCTTTCCGTAAGTAACTTGGATCTTACATACGCCTCCTCTTCTAATGCTCCTGTGTTTTCAAAGCATATATTAAAATAGGTAGAAAACAACCTTGATAACACAAACCTGCACTTTCCGAACTCTGTCTTTTTCCATGGGAAATCCCTTATGCTTAGAAAGTATGGCTTTGTATAATTCTTTTAGATCAGAGTTTCACCGGGGAATGTGGCAGAGCTGCTGAAATTTGCACTCATTAGCATCCAAGTTGTAGTTAAACACCTTTCTATATTCAGTGTTTGAGCAAAATAGACCCACAGATCTATACCAGCCATCTCCCTGTGGCTAAATTAAATGAAGCCAAATTTTAAAGTCTTTGGAAACACAAAAAGGTTTCAAACATATCCAGGTATCTTCAGTTCTTAATGGTTTCATACTTTACTTTGGCACTTTTAAGCTCTTAAAAAAAAAAAATCAGTTTGGGAGTGGGTTGTTTGTTTGTTTCAAACTTTCTGATTTAAAGTTCAGTATCGCGGCCAGTCGGTAATGTGGTAGTTAAGGTGGCTGAATCCCACATAGCCGACTGCATGGATTGAGGGCCAGACCCAGCGGCTTGAAATACATGCCAGGTGCATGTGCATGCATACCCAAAATCCTAAAAAGAGGAAGAAATAGAGGAGAAGGGATTGCAGGGAGACCATTCTCCGTGGGGGAGCTTTCTCACTTTCCCCCTTTCTCTCTTGCTCTGTGTCTCTTTCTGACAAGCACACATGCCATCTAACAAATATAAACAAATAAATAATAATAATAATAAAGAAAGAACAGTAGCATTGGATAGCGCCACAGGGGCATACAGCTGCTAACATTGCATGGCTGTCGATCACCACTCCAGTCACAGCTTTCCCATCCATTCCACCTTCTGACAAAGCCTGAGGGCTTAGTAGATGCCACGACAGGGATGACAGTCCAGTTTGGGGCCTCCCAAGCCCAATCAGCTTGGCGTTTGGTGTAGAGATTTTTTCAGACGAAATCAATGTTTTTCTATTCTGCTATGGAACCTGCATAAAAAGCCTTCTCCATGCATAAACATATCTGATAAGATTACACAGCTAAACCATCAAGGGGAACTGAGACTATTTAAAATGCAACCTTTGTCTTCCTGCTACAAATTCCACAGCATCTATTTTAATGAGAAAATGAAACTGACCAGGGCTAAAATTTGGCCCCACTGCACCTGGATACCACAGTAATTAAAATATTGAAATGCTTCAGTACCAATTGGTAAATATCTCTTTCCAGTATGCCACACCCCTGCCATCAGGACCCTCCCGAGAGACCCCCACATTCCCAAGACCCAGTGGCAAGCAAAAGAGATAACCCTGGCACAGCAGGGGCCTTGAGCTCCCCGATAAGCACTACTGGGCCAGCGTCCACTTTGATGAATTACCTAGCCCAGCAGTAATCAATATTTTGAATATCATTCTTGAATTGGACTGTGTCAACTGACTTCAAAAGAAATCATGGACTATATGCTTACCTTCATTTTATTATAATGTTATTTTATTCTCGTTTTCAATTATTCAACAGATATTTATTACTTACCTACTCCATGGTGACCAGGGCACAGTCCTGCCTCCAGCAACCTTACAATCAAGAGACAAAGACAGATAACTGAATTCATCATTTCAATTCTGTGTCCTGAAACTATTCTCATTCGTTATCTTTCAAAGCTTGACAGGTTGATGAACTGTACATCTGAGGGAGAAGCATCAGGAGAACTTTGTCACCATTTGGCAGTTTCCCTCCTATTTCTTCATTC
>NW_006198305.1:4636429-4641372 GCF_000334495.1 Tupaia belangeri chinensis
ATTCCTGCTTCCCAAGCCTTTTTGGCTCTCTTTCTTCCTTACTCCTAAATGGCTGGTGTCCTAGGATTACCAGCTCATCCCAATGTGGCCTAGACTTCTGTAGCATCAGTACTGTAAGTCCGTATCCCTAAACGCCTCTCCTCCCCACCCCAGGCCCAGGCAAACTGGAATGGTTTCCCACCCTGCTGGTGTGCAGCTTCATTGTAGGCTGGAGATGTTCTGAAGGCAACAGGACACCCTTCAGGGGCAGGAAAGCACCAGTGGGGAAGGACTTTCACAGTTCACATAAATTCACACGTATTTGCCAGGTGAGTGAAGCAGGAAAGGGCATTTAAGCAGGAACAGCCTTCAATATTAAAGAAAATAAATATGAGTGTATCCTCGATTTGATCATGGCGCACTGTGAATGCCTTAAAATAATTTCATAACCCACAAAGATATGCATTGATAATATGTACACCAGAAATCGCAATTATAATTTTTAATTTAAAAAAATTTCCCAAAGAAAGTACAATTTGAAAAAGGAACAGCATTTGTCACAAAGGCAGGGAGATTATTGAGTGAAATAGAAGCTCCAAGAGCACCAGGAGAAAAGAAGGGAAATGTAGAGATTCCTAAGTAGGAAGACAGATTTTTCAGTAACGAATTAGCAGATATGCTGATGTTCACTTACAAGTCATAGTTGCTGAAAAGAAACTCTCTTGCCAGCCAGTTTCAAGTAGTCATGCGCTGGCCCTCAGCCACAGCTGTGAGTAATCAAGAATTTGCAGAACTTCCCACTATTCCTAAGGGAGGGTGTGGTCTGGATCCAGTCCTATCTATTATAGTCATCCTGTTAGTTCTTACTGTTAATGTGAATAAATAAGAAACCTGATGTGACTAAACACCACCACAGGCTGCTCGATATAGCAAAAGGTTAATTTATTTTTGATATACTACTTATGTATCAACATCTGACTCAGAGCATCTCAAGCCTTCTCTCCGGGGACTCTGGCAGCTAAGTTGATGAAACACCTGGGCATTATGCAGCAGAACTTGGACTCATTTCTTCTTTCTGCTTTTCTAATGCTTTGCTCTAAACATCTGTTTTCCCCTGTGGAAGCCTGAGTTTATCCGCAGAACCACATGGCAGCCCTGTATATGACCGTATTCTTGACTATGGAACCTCAACACGTATGTGCTGCTCTCCTACTCACTATGGCTTCCTTAACTACCCTGATAACCAACCAACTTCTACCAGTGCTTCTTTGTGTTATCACGAACCGCCAGAATAACTACCAATCTGTACCACATTGAACTGTACTGGCTTGCTTAAGGGCCTCTGTTTACTGCCTCCCAAACACTTACTCATTCCTCCTACTTCCTCCTAACAGAATCATGATTTTGTTCAGGTGCCACACAGTCCAGCACTTCAGGCGAAGGTGACCTATCCTAGCCAAAGGCAATTCCACCAAGGATACCATGGAGTAACTGGTTCAGACTTGGGTATATAACCCAATGATGGCCAATGAATTGCAAGAAGTCTGCTCAGGGCCTCTCTCATTCTTAATAGTCACTGGGCAACTGTGGGTTGTCCTGTGAAGATGTAAACCCTGCCTGAAATTATTGCAGCCATTTTTCTGCCAAGTAGAAGATGTGGCCAACACTGAGGATGACAGAGCAGAGGCAGAAAGGCATCTACCAGATCATGAGCTTCCAGTCAGTTCTCTTATCCTAAGTTATGTGACTCCTAGGCACTTTGTTGAAGGATGGGTTTCTAGGTGTTGGAGGTGGGTAAAGGTCCTAAAGTAACGGAAGATAATTCCACTCAGCAAGTTCAATACTAATCCAAAAATCATCTTCACTATTTTGCAGCAGCTGAAATCATGGTTTAGTTTGAAATTCTTAGACAATACCCATTATTGGCATCAATAAGGCATTGAAAGTGAATTTTTTTTTCAATCTACAGGTAAGAAGAGTGATATATTTTTACATTATTATATGCTAAGAACTTTCTTAGGCTATATCATGAGAGTCCTCTGGGGGAAAATTTATACCTCTCTGGTATAAAAGTAATGCAAACTGAAGCTGGAGGACCTGGGGGCCAGAGTGCGGAGCCCGCAACTGGGGGCGTAGGTCATGGCGTCACTTAACTGTAGCTCCATGGTCTACATGACCTGCCCGGAGAAGACCAAGTACTGCTACCCTGCCTGCCGCGTGCCCTACTGCTCCATGACCTGCTTCTGGACACACAAAGAACAGTGCAACCCTGGAACTCGTCCTGTTGGGGAAAAAAATAACTGCAAAAGCTGTAAAGCCTGTGGAAAACAAAGATGATGATGATGACTCTACAGATGATTTTCTCAATAGTGACAAGGAAGAGGACAGAATTTCTTTGCAGAATTTAAAGAATTTAGAGGAATCTGCAACATTAAGAACATCACTGCTCAGTCCCCACCTGCGACAGCTGGTGGTCAGCCTGGACCAGGGGGACAACAAGCACAGCCCATGAGAGCCTGCCTGTAGGAGCCCTTGTTTGTGGAGTTTGCAACTGCTGTTTGCTAATTGTGGAGCAGTGCCAGCACAAGGACTCCTAGGATGGCTTAGTGTACTGCTCACCCATGCACGTGCTCAAATCCCAGGACTGGCCCGATCTTCCCCGGGAGACCAGGTAGTGTGGAGCCCGAGCGAGGGAAGCACTTCCCGCCTGGCTGGTGCAGGTTATGCGGAGTTGCTCCGCCATTACGTGGGCTCGTGCTTCAGGTCGATGACCTGCTCTAGGTGGCAAATCTCTTATCAAGAAGATACTTAACATTCAGTACTTGTTTTAAAAAGTTTGATTTTTGGTACAGATAGCATTTACCAAGTTTCACACTCACGTGAGTTAAAAAACTTAATCTGTATTACTAAATGAAATCAAGATGTGGTCCCGTTGTACTCTTATTACTATTGTCCTGCTTCCAATCCAGTTGTTTGAAATTACATTAAATAAATCAACGTGTTTTAAAAAAAAGTAATGCAAACCCTAAATGTGAACTGCATATGTAATTATGTATTTTCTACTAGTCACATTTAAAAATGTGAAAAAGACTAGCCATGGAATGCAGGATACTGTGCATTGAAAGCCAGATCCCACATGCCCTACTGGGGTCCTGACCCTGGCAGCTTGAAAAAAATGCTGGGTGCTTGTATGTTCATGCCCATAATCCTGATGGGTTGGTAAAATGGAAGAAAAAGGATTTGGAACATATCTACACACCACTATGGGGAAGGGAGGTATCTTTCTTTCTCAAGAGCACATGACCTTTGACAATAAAATATATGTTAAATATTAAAGGAAATATAATATCATTGATAAAGAGTGCTTGTAGTGAAAAGGCAGCATGCCAAGACCTTTGGGAGTTCTTCTCTACCCCCAAGAGGATAAATTTGACATTTAAAAAGGAGCCTTCTATTTACTGCTTACAAGAAAAACACCTCATGAATAAAGACATGCATAAATTAAAACTAAAGGGCTAGAAAGTCATGTCATGCAAACATAAACAACAACAACAAAAAAAGATTGGAGTCACAGCACTAACATTGGACAAAATAGACTTCAAGACACAAAACTACAAAATGAGACAAAGAAGAACCCTACATAGTATTAAAGGGACTGACACACCAAAAAGATATAAAAGTTACCAATATCTACGCACCTAACAGCGGTGCACCAAAGTACATGATTGAAAGACTGCTAGATCTAAAGAGAGAGAGAGACTGCAATATACCAATTGCTGGGACTTCGACACCCAATTGTCACCAGAAGACAGATCATCTAGACAAAAAAATAAAGGGACAAGAGAGCTAAATGATACCGTAAACCAAATGGACCTGACAGGCATTTATAGAACAACTACAAAATACACATTTTTCTTAGGCACATATGGAACATTGTCAAAAATGGACAACATAACAAGGTACAAAACAAGCCTTTACAAATTTAAAGATATAGAAACTATATCTTGGATCTTTCCACCCACAATGGGATTAAACTTGAGATCAGCAAGAGAAACAAAACTTTCAAAGATACACAAAAAAAGAAGAACAATCAGGTGGTATGATGGTTGGGGCACTGGACTCCCACATGACCAATCACACAATCACAGTTTGAGTCCCAGACCTAGCAGCATGAATACATAATGTTTTATAATCTTCGGGACATGTAAAAGTAGTCCTAAGATGGATATTTATAGCCATCTGTGCTCACGAGAAGAAAATAGAAGGGTGGCAAATAAATAACTTAAAAAGAATCCAATTCACAATAGCAACCAAAACAAACAACCCACCCATAGGAATAAACCTAACCAATAAGTTGAAAAGCATCTGCAAGAAAGACTACAAAAAACTCAAAAAGGAAATTAAATATGATACAAAAAAATGGAAAGACATCTTGTGTTCTTGGATTGGAAGTATCAGCATAATCACAATGTCAATTCTGCCCAAATTAATTTATAAATTCAATGCAATTCTGATCAAATTACTAGTGACATTCTCCACAGAGGTAGGAAAAAAAAACATAAAATTTGTATGGAATCATGAAAGGCTCCACATTCCCAACACAATGTGATGCAAAAACAATAAAGTAGAAGACATTTCCTATCTGACCTCAAAAGATATTACAAAGCTGTGATACTCAAAAAAGCATCGTACTGGCACAGTATTGGCATAGACCAATGGAACAAAATAGAAAGGCAAAAAAAGGCAAAAAAACAAAAAATGTACACAAGACGGGACCAGCAGTTAGCATAATGGCTATGTCATTGGACTCCCATGTAGTCAACCACAGTTCGAGTCCCAGACTTGGTGGCTTAAACTCATGCTGGGTGCATGTATGTGCATGCCCAAGATCCCAAGAGGAGAATGGAGGAAAAGGGATTGTAGTGTAGCCATTCCCCCTGGAGGGGGGTGAGTGATTTCTCTCA
>NW_006198305.1:4641402-4644296 GCF_000334495.1 Tupaia belangeri chinensis
CCCCCCCAAAAAAAAAAAAAAAAAAAAAAAAAAAAACTCTGCCTCCCACCCTCCCAAATAAAGGACACAAGACAATTCAGTGAAGAAAAACTATTTTTAACCAACGGAGCTGGAAGTACTGGATATCCACCTGCAGAAAAATGAAATTATATCTCTCTCCCTCATTATTAACAAAAATGGATCAAAGATCTAAATATACAGCCCAAACTATGAAACTAATTATGTAAAACAAAGGGAAAACACTTGAAGACATTGGACAAGGCAAAGATTTCTTAAATAAAACCCCTAACAGGCCACAATTCCGAAAAGTAGGCAAGTGTGATTATATCTGCCTAAAAAGCTTCTGTTCTGAAAAAAAAATTTTTTTAAGTCAAGAGACAACCCACAGAATGGTAGAAAATATTTGCAAACTATGCTTCAGATAAGAGATTCTATGGCAGAAATTGAAAAACTCAAATATAGTAGTGGGAGGGAAAGTATAGATGCCAGAAATAGTATGTGAGGTGATGGGGAGACAGGTAGTGGGGAGTGGGTGAGAAGGGCTCAGGGAAAAAGTATTGAACAGATATAAAAATGTAAGACTTTTAATTAAAAATTATATATATGGTAATATTGTTGACTTGATTACATACCACATTCATGCTCTGAAAAACCATACTTGCATGCCATAAAGGTATACAACAATTAAGTATAAATAAGAAATTATAAAATATAAATATATAATTTTTAAAAAAGAAATTACTATAAATGTTCAATGACCATGGATATTAGAAGCCATGAGATATTTTTTATGTATGAGAGGATATTATTGCTTCATAATTAATTAAGCAATTCTTCAAGCTATGTTTTTAGTATGGTGAAAGAGCTGCACTGAGCCAGATACATCCAGTTAACTAGTGCCTCTTTTTAGATGTTTGGCCAAAGTGTAATGTACAAATTCTTGAAAGTCTCCAAGCCTCAATTTCCTTACCTGTAATTAAAAACAATGCATATGTCTTTTTTGTGAAAGAAGTGGACACGGGTGGCACAGAGCTCTGGTCAGTTGAGTAAATAGTACAGTATTGATGGATTTATGTGGTTTTGTTGTACAGTATAGCAATGCATTGGCTTTAACTACAGTCCCCAGAAATCCTGGTTTAGTTGGTATGGGCTGCTACAGGTCTTCAGAAAAGTTGGTATGGTTGATTTTAATACATAGAATACATAGCCATGGTTGAGAATCTAGTGTACTAGCATGCATATATTAATTTATGAAATTAGAGGACTAGGTTCTTCCAGTCCTGATCCTGCCATTTATTTCTTCAGAAGTTATTTGTTTCTTATACATGTCTTACTGGGCTAAATTAAGTTTCAAAATGTTTTAGCCAAACCCCTATTGGCATAATGATGGGAAAGACTGCTTTAACTGCTGAGTTCTGCCACTTTGTATACTATGTGCATATCTCATTTAGTCACCATTTTTGCTATTAAAATTTATAGTAATATAAAGAAAAAATACATAGGTTAAGGTCTGTGAAGAAGATAGAAAAATTTTATCTGTGAAGCACCAGGCAAAATGTGTATTATAAGCTTCCTACATTTAAATTCTTGCTGCTGGGGGCATGTACATTTGCCAGAGAGAGACAAAGAAACAGAAAGGGGGAGCCAGCAGTTGGCGTAATGGTTATGTCGCTGGACTCCCACATATTTGACCGCAGCTTAAACTCACGCCGGGCATGTGTGCGTGCGTGCCCAAGATCCCAAGAGGAGAATGGAGGAGAAGGGATTGCAGCATGGCCATACCCCTTGGGAGGTGATTTCTTGCTTTCTGTCTCTCTGTCTGTCTCTGTCTGGCTGGCAAGCGCACACACTCTATAGCAAAAACCTCTCTGAAAAAAAAAAAAAAGAAAAAGAAACAGAAAGGGGGTGGGGAGGACACTTCCCAGTGAAACATGGTCACGCCATAATCCCCTCTCTATTCCTCTATTCTTTGCCAGTTTGGACATGCATGCACCTGTATCTGGCATGTCTCTCAAGTCACTGGGGCCAGGATTCAAACTATGTGGTCAGCCATATGGAATCTGACTGTCTTAAACACTAGGTCATAGAGCTGGCCAATAAGGTCCCAAAGTTGTAAGACTTTTTCCTCCTCCCGCTCCTGACATGACTGACACAGTGACTGTTCTTTTTATGTAAGCCTTTTTTTTTTTCTTTGTTTATATATTCGTTTTTCCCATGAAAGAGAGAAAAAAAAAAAAAAAGAAGAGAGACAGGTATCCCCAACAAGATCTTCATACCATAATCCACCCTCACTTTCAGTTAGCCTGATTAACAGGCATGTGTGTGCTCAGGGAAGCCCCAGGATGTGACCCAAAACCATACTCGTGTAGGCCTAGTTGCATTACTGCTGCACCACTACCTGCACCCTGTGAAATTTGCCTTCTGATGAGTAATTAGAGGCATAAGGATAAAGACCTATTTGGTTTGGAACTGCCTGCCGTACTCAGTCACTTTCCACAGACAGCTACAGGCAGAACTGAAATCTAGCTCAAGTCTCACTAACTCCTCAAAGTCAAGTGTTCCCCCAAAGGACTCCCCTAGTACAGCCTAAGAAAGTTCTTATCATACTATACTGTAATAATTTGTTTATATGACTTTCTTTACCTCTAGATTGGAAATTATTAGTGATAACTCTTCTCTATAAACCCAGAGCCTAACATCAAACCTGCACATAAAATATGCTCAAAAATAAGGGAAGAAGGGAATGAAAGTAAGAGTGGAGGCAGCAAACAACTAAACAGGTAATGTTTAACTTCTAGACTAGTGCTATCTGGTTTCAACGCAAGGTAAACCATAAATGTGAAACACATATGCAATGTTATATTTTGTAGTAGCCACATTTTTTTTTTTTTGAG
>NW_006198305.1:4645603-4662564 GCF_000334495.1 Tupaia belangeri chinensis
CCCATATGGCTGACCACAGTTTGAGTCCCGGACCCAGTGGCTGGAAAATCACACTGGGCACATGTTCCTGTGTAGAAGGGGTTTCACTTGCCCTCTGTCTATCTCTGGTGAGTTCACATGTCCTATAGAAAAAAAAAAAAAAAAAAAAAAAAACTCTGCCTCCCACCCTCCCAAATAAAGGACACAAGACAATTCAGTGAAGAAAAACTATTTTTAACCAACGGAGCTGGAAGTACTGGATATCCACCTGCAGAAAAATGAAATTATATCTCTCTCCCTCATTATTAACAAAAATGGATCAAAGATCTAAATATACAGCCCAAACTATGAAACTAATTATGTAAAACAAAGGGAAAACACTTGAAGACATTGGACAAGGCAAAGATTTCTTAAATAAAACCCCTAACAGGCCACAATTCCGAAAAGTAGGCAAGTGTGATTATATCGGTCTAAAAAGCTTCTGTTCTGAAAAAAAAATTTTTTTAAGTCAAGAGACAACCCACAGAATGGTAGAAAATATTTGCAAACTATGCTTCAGATAAGAGATTCTATGGCAGAAATTGAAAAACTCAAATATAGTAGTGGGAGGGAAAGTATAGATGCCAGAAATAGTATGTGAGGTGATGGGGAGACAGGTAGTGGGGAGTGGGTGAGAAGGGCTCAGGGAAAAAGTATTGAACAGATATAAAAATGTAAGACTTTTAATTAAAAATTATATATATGGTAATATTGTTGACTTGATTACATACCACATTCATGCTCTGAAAAACCATACTTGCATGCCATAAAGGTATACAACAATTAAGTATAAATAAGAAATTATAAAATATAAATATATAATTTTTAAAAAAGAAATTACTATAAATGTTCAATGACCATGGATATTAGAAGCCATGAGATATTTTTTATGTATGAGAGGATATTATTGCTTCATAATTAATTAAGCAATTCTTCAAGCTATGTTTTTAGTATGGTGAAAGAGCTGCACTGAGCCAGATACATCCAGTTAACTAGTGCCTCTTTTTAGATGTTTGGCCAAAGTGTAATGTACAAATTCTTGAAAGTCTCCAAGCCTCAATTTCCTTACCTGTAATTAAAAACAATGCATATGTCTTTTTTGTGAAAGAAGTGGACACGGGTGGCACAGAGCTCTGGTCAGTTGAGTAAATAGTACAGTATTGATGGATTTATGTGGTTTTGTTGTACAGTATAGCAATGCATTGGCTTTAACTACAGTCCCCAGAAATCCTGGTTTAGTTGGTATGGGCTGCTACAGGTCTTCAGAAAAGTTGGTATGGTTGATTTTAATACATAGAATACATAGCCATGGTTGAGAATCTAGTGTACTAGCATGCATATATTAATTTATGAAATTAGAGGACTAGGTTCTTCCAGTCCTGATCCTGCCATTTATTTCTTCAGAAGTTATTTGTTTCTTATACATGTCTTACTGGGCTAAATTAAGTTTCAAAATGTTTTAGCCAAACCCCTATTGGCATAATGATGGGAAAGACTGCTTTAACTGCTGAGTTCTGCCACTTTGTATACTATGTGCATATCTCATTTAGTCACCATTTTTGCTATTAAAATTTATAGTAATATAAAGAAAAAATACATAGGTTAAGGTCTGTGAAGAAGATAGAAAAATTTTATCTGTGAAGCACCAGGCAAAATGTGTATTATAAGCTTCCTACATTTAAATTCTTGCTGCTGGGGGCATGTACATTTG
This sequence comes from Tupaia belangeri chinensis, assembly GCF_000334495.1. Taxonomy (NCBI): domain Eukaryota; kingdom Metazoa; phylum Chordata; class Mammalia; order Scandentia; family Tupaiidae; genus Tupaia; species Tupaia belangeri. The sequence goes on from NW_006198305.1 coordinate 4,647,333, forward strand.
CCAGAGAGAGACAAAGAAACAGAAAGGGGGAGCCAGCAGTTGGCGTAATGGTTATGTCGCTGGACTCCCACATATTTGACCGCAGCTTAAACTCACGCCGGGCATGTGTGCGTGCGTGCCCAAGATCCCAAGAGGAGAATGGAGGAGAAGGGATTGCAGCATGGCCATACCCCTTGGGAGGTGATTTCTTGCTTTCTGTCTCTCTGTCTGTCTCTGTCTGGCTGGCAAGCGCACACACTCTATAGAAAAAACCTCTCTAAAAAAAAAAAAAGAAAAAGAAACAGAAAGGGGGTGGGGAGGACACTTCCCAGTGAAACATGGTCACGCCATAATCCCCTCTCTATTCCTCTATTCTTTGCCAGTTTGGACATGCATGCACCTGTATCTGGCATGTCTCTCAAGTCACTGGGGCCAGGATTCAAACTATGTGGTCAGCCATATGGAATCTGACTGTCTTAAACACTAGGTCATAGAGCTGGCCAATAAGGTCCCAAAGTTGTAAGACTTTTTCCTCCTCCCGCTCCTGACATGACTGACACAGTGACTGTTCTTTTTATGTAAGCCTTTTTTTTTTTCTTTGTTTATATATTCGTTTTTCCCATGAAAGAGAGAGAAAGAAAAAAAAAGAAGAGAGACAGGTATCCCCAACAAGATCTTCATACCATAATCCACCCTCACTTTCAGTTAGCCTGATTAACAGGCATGTGTGTGCTCAGGGAAGCCCCAGGATGTGACCCAAAACCATACTCGTGTAGGCCTAGTTGCATTACTGCTGCACCACTACCTGCACCCTGTGAAATTTGCCTTCTGATGAGTAATTAGAGGCATAAGGATAAAGACCTATTTGGTTTGGAACTGCCTGCCGTACTCAGTCACTTTCCACAGACAGCTACAGGCAGAACTGAAATCTAGCTCAAGTCTCACTAACTCCTCAAAGTCAAGTGTTCCCCCAAAGGACTCCCCTAGTACAGCCTAAGAAAGTTCTTATCATACTATACTGTAATAATTTGTTTATATGACTTTCTTTACCTCTAGATTGGAAATTATTAGTGATAACTCTTCTCTATAAACCCAGAGCCTAACATCAAACCTGCACATAAAATATGCTCAAAAATAAGGGAAGAAGGGAATGAAAGTAAGAGTGGAGGCAGCAAACAACTAAACAGGTAATGTTTAACTTCTAGACTAGTGCTATCTGGTTTCAACGCAAGGTAAACCATAAATGTGAAACACATATGCAATGTTATATTTTGTAGTAGCCACATTTTTTTTTTTTGGAGAGATTTTCGCTATAGGGTTGAAAACACATATGCAATTTTATTTTTTTTTTTAGCCACATTTTTTTTTTTTGGAGAGATTTTCGCTATAGGGCGCGTGCGCTCGCCAGACAGACAGAGAGAGACATAGAGACAGAAAGCGAGAAATCACCCCCCAGGGGAGATGGTCACGCCGCAATCCCTTCTCCTCCATTCTCTTCTCGGGATCTTGGGCACTCACGCACACGTGCCCAGCGTGAGTTTTAAGCCACTGGGTCCGGGACATGAACCGCGGTCGACTACGTGGGAGTCCAGCGACATAGCCATTGCTAACTGCTGGTTCCCTAGTAGTCACATTTTTAAAAGTAAAAAGACATGTGTGAGATTAATTTGATTAATGTATTTGATGTAACACAATATATCAAAGTATTTGCATATCAATATATAATCAATTTGAAAAAAATATTAGGAAATTATTTTTTTTTACTAAGCATTCCAAATCTGTTATATATTTTTATACTTCTTGAATATCTTCATTTGATCTGGAAGCATTTCAAGTGTTCAACAACCAAGCGTGGCCAGAGGTCTCTGTATTAACAAGCACAATTCTAGACTCTATATTCAGTCCCTTTCTTATTTTAGAGAATTTTCCTTCCCCTCAGAGTCCCATCAACTTCAACGTGTTCATTCCTCTCCATGACCCACCCTAATATCCAGGTCGAGAACACTCCTAATTCACTCTGACTTATGAAATGCATCATCCCATTTCCCAGATTCCTGCCCTATGATTTCACTTCATCTGGTGTTCCTGGGTGCTAATTAGTTTAAGTGGCTAACATTCCCATATAACAACCTGATTTTCTAATAGGTTTTGGAAAGGAAGATTCTCTCTTCCCACCAAAGAATATATGTGTATTCTAAACTGAAAATCAAAATGTGAAGAGGAATTTCAGCTAACTTACTCTCTAAGAGCACCCCAGCAGGTCCCTGGCACACCTGAGACATATGCATAGGACTCACTGAGCACAGAAATTATCATCTGTCTTCAGGTACTCAGTCTGGCACAGAAAGAGCACAATAAATATTGGCACTAAATGTCATTGAAATTAGTTGAAAATCATAAGTGGGAGTTCAATCAGAGCTAGTTAGGGTTACCCAGCAGGAAAAAGAAATTCATGGAGCATGACTAATGGAGTTCTTGGGTTTTTAAGTCAAAGAGTTAGTCTTTTATGAGAAAGTGGGAAAAACAAAATGACATAGTGAGAAAGAAATAAGATGGCAGAAATCCCTTAAAGTCCATGGATCAGAGAGCAGAGTATATATATATATATGACTAATCTTCAGTGGTTGTTGGGAGAGGATATTTATGCATTCATTCAACAAATATTTCTTAAGCTGAGATGGTGTGCCAGGCCCTGTACTTGGCACAGCCCACACAGATGTAAGATATTATTCCTATCCTAAAGGAGCTCCAGACTCAAAATGAGACAGACATGAAAATAAACAGCTTTCTGTCCTGTGATGTGATGAAAGCCATGCTATCAAGGTGGTATTTACAAAGAGGAATGGGGTCAAAGAGGAAGGAATGACTAATTATTATAGTTCTGAGATGACTTCATAAGAAAAGAAAAAATTGGACCTTACGGATGAGTAGGTCCTGCCAGACAAATATACTAACATGTGGAAAGACACAGAGACAGGAAAATATACAGAACATTCTACATTTGGTCTTAGCCAAAGGTTTAGAAGTGATTAGAACATTCTAGAAAGAAAAATAATTAAGTGCAATTGGAGCAGAGCACTGAGTGCAAAGTAGAGTGGCAAGAGGTGATGCTGAAAAATCAGGCTGAGCCTTAATCACAAAGGATCATGGGTATTCCACAAAGGGCTATAGATTTTAACCTAAAAGAATGAGTCAAAAGTTTTGATCCTGGGACCAGCAGTTAGCGTAATGGCTATGTCGCTGGACTCCCATGTAGCCGACCGCGGTTCGAGTCCCAGACCCAGTGGCTTAAACTCACGCCGGGCGCTTGTGCGTGCATGCCCAAGATCCCGAGAGGAGAATGGAGGAGAAGGGATTGCGGCTTGGCCATCCCCCCTGGGGGGGGGTGATTTATCACTTTCTATCTCTCTGTCTCTTTCTGTCTGTCTGGCGAGCGCACATGCCCTATAGCAAAAAAACCTCTCTAAAAAAAAAAAAAAAAAAAAAAAGCTTTGATCCTGAGATGGATTGTGAGCTTGAGCTGTGAAATATTGCTTTCTTTGACCAAAAAATGAAGATTTTCTGCTGAGACTTCCCCCTCCAGATTCATTTCTAGTGGGTAGGGCTACTTCTGTCTCCTTCTCTTCATTTCTCTCTCTCTCTCTCACTGTGTCTCCCTGTGACTTTTTTTCAAAAGGTAAAGTATTCTCTGAGCTCTCAAATTCCTCCTTTATTAGGCTAATTTCTGCCTTTCCCCATTTCATTTAGGAAAGGCACAAACCCAGGCCAGGCCCATCCTGAGATGGATTCTGAACTTGATCTATGAAATATTAGTTTCGTGCAGCATGCATGCATGCCACACAGTTTTCATTTTTGCTTTTTAAAATTAAAATCTAACATTTTGTATCAACTTTTTTCTTTCTTCTTTTTCTTTTTCCTTCTCTTCTCTAATTCTTTTCCCTTTTTCTTTATCTTTATTCATTGGTTGCACAGTCTCTGTGCACTGTGTCTAGACAGGTCCAAGTGAACAGGATCCAAACATCTGAATACGATTAGGGTCAAAATATTCCTCTATTCCCACTGAATCTGATGCACAAAAGTGAAAACAGAACAGAAGAGAGATTGCATATCACCTCCTTCTGCATGTCTCTGAATGTTCAGATTGAACATCAAGAATTAGGAAGAAATGCACCATCCATCAGATGACTAGAAATCACCACAGGGTCACAAGAAATATGGGAAAGTAAGAAAATACCTCTCCTCCAAGGGAAAATAATAACTCCTCTTCATCCTCAGACAGTACAATGAAACTCATGGAAATGTCTGATAAACAATTCAGAATATTTATAGTGACAAAGCTAATAGAGAAGGAAGAGAGGAGAGACGATGAACTGCAGAAGACGCAGGAGAAAGGAGATGATGAGTTTCAGGAGGTGAGGAAATTCCTGCAAGATCTAAAAGGAAATACACACTATAAAAAGAATCCAATGGACCTGTTAGAGATGAACGCCATAATACAGGAAATCAAAATCTCTCTTGAAAGTATTAAAAGCAGACTAGATCATACAGAAAATCAAATTTCAGATGTAGAAGATAGAATCACTGGCTCCATCTTCCACCATGAAGACAGAGAAAACTGCCCAAAAAAAACGAGAATAATATACGAGAAATACTGGACACCATCAAACATCCAAACATCCAGATAATTGGTATCCCAAAAGAGAAGAGATTTATAAGGGTATTTATAATCTATTCCATGAAATCCTGAAAGAAAACTTCCCAAATCTAGAGAGGCATTCGAAGATCCAGTTCCAAGAAATACAAAGGACCCCAAATAGAATCAACCCAAGATCTTCTCCAAGACACACTATAACCAGATTGACCAAAACCACAAAGACCAGATACTAAGATTGGCAAGAGAAAAACAGCAAGTTACCTACAAAGGATATTCCACTAGGTTAACAACAGACCTCTCATCAGAAACAATGCAAACAAGGAAAGAATGGGAAAATATATTCAAAGTGTTAAGGGAAAAGCAATTTCAACAAAGAATACTGTACCCAGCAAGATTGTCCTTCATATGTGAAGAAAAGACAAGAACATTCTCAGATAAACAAAACCTGAAAGAATTTATGAACACCAGACCTGCTCTCCAAGTTCTCAAGGGAGTGCTATACCAGGAAAATTAAATACAGACACACAGAAATAAGAGTTCAAAAACTAAGAAAATGGCCAACTTAATCACAGGGACAAGTCTAGAGGTGAATATTATATCCCAGAATTAAATCAGGAAGATAGAACCACAACAGAAGATAGATTAAGTACATGACACTGAACTGGTGAAATAACATTTTATGACTTTTGACTAAAACGTTGCCAATTTTCTTCCAGGCTTTGTCTCCCAGTTTTAAGGATTTTTGTCCTGTCTTGAGCTGCTGATAGGTTCAGGTACCTACTATTTGAACAGAATCCTAATCTGTTTCCTGGCTTTAAGTTTTAAGCAAAGTTCCTTAGCATTTCTTTGATTTATTAAAGCTAAAACTGCTTTTCTCTAAATTAAAAAATACATTTAAAAAAACTATTTCATGACTGTAGTAACCTATTAGCTAGGTGATACCTTATAGTATGTTCATTCTACTCAGAGTTTTATGCGTAAAGTCAGACATGCATTCACAGATATGTATATACCAGCTGAACTTGCTACTGAAAGTAGTTAGATTATTCAAAAAATTTTGTGATCAATAAAATGTGAGGGAAAAAGGAATGGAAAACAATGTAAACTCCTGAGATAGTATGGGAGAAGAGTGGGAAATGGCACAAGGTGAGAAATAGGGGTAAAATACATACACATACATACACACACACACACACACACACACACATACACACACACACACATATGAATGAATGAAACTAGAAATGGAAAGTTATTTTGATAACATGTATGATTAAGCCACTATGCACTATACTCTGGATGGGAAATCACATTTTGTATGCTGTGACGATGTTCAGGAAATGAATGTAAAGTCATTAATTTTTTTAGATGTTTCAGAAGAAAATTACAGTACACTTGTAACTAGATTGCAGCTTTGTCCATATTTTAGTTTAAGGTATTTTGTGAATCAATAAAATGTGGGAAAAAAGTTTGGTATGGAAGGGAGAAAAGGGAAAGGGGAAGGAAAAAAAAAAACAAATAAAAGTATGCTTAATTGACAAAAAAAATGAGAAGCTATTTGCTGATAAGTTATAGAGTAATAGCTTTGACTTGACTGACATGCATAGTATTTGTGCTGGAAAAAGAAATGTTGTACACTGTAAAGATGTGATTAAATGTAAATAAACGAATTAATTAAAAATAAATTTAAAAGATGAAAAAAAGTTTTAAGCAGGTTCACTATTAACATTTCTCTGCCTGCATAAACTTAAAAGTGATCATATGACTTATTTTGGCCAATGAAATGTGAATGGAAGTGACATGGGTCACTTCCAAATACTTAAGAGCCAGTGAATTCCTAGTGATAGTGTTTTTTTTTTTCACTTCTAGTTAGAGTCCAATAATTTTAAGATAGAGGCTTTTCTGCCGGGTTGGGTTCCTGAGTGATTATAATGAGCAGAGCCCTCCTGCTAAATAACAAGAGGCTTATAGCAAAAGTAGAAAATAAACCTTTACAGCCTTAGCCACTTTGATTTTCAGGTTGTTTATTACTGCACCAAAACTGCAGTCTATCCTGACTGATATACCAGGAGAGTAGCATGATCAGATTTTTAATTGATAGCAACAAAGAGAATGGAGTAAAAATAGGAGAGGAAGTTAACTATTAGTAAGGAACCTGATAGAAAGAAATTGCAATAGTCCAGGAAAGAGATGATAAAGACCTAAAATTAGAACAGTAATAGTAGAGGTGAAGAAAATGAATTGTATTTAAGAAATACTTCTATTGCAATAGCAGCAAGAATTTAATGTGGTTCATAGATGTTTTGGTCATCTATTTCTATAAAACAAGGTACCCCCGAATTTCAACAATGATAAATATTTATGATCTTACAGTTTCTCTGGGCCAGGAAGTTCAAAAACAGTTTAGCTGGTAATCGACAGGGTCTCTCATGAGGTTGCAAACGGGATGCCACCAACGGCTGCAGGCCTCTGAAGGCACGACTTGGGCCGGAGTATCCACTTCTAAGACAGTTTACTCATATGGCTGGCACATTGATGCTAGTTGTTGGCAAGAGGCTCTAAATTTTTTTCTTCAAAAATATACCTCTTCTACCAGTCTGAGAAATATTTCACGTTGGATAAATTCTCTTTACAAGCCAAATGTTGTATAGTGATTGAATGTTTTGAAAAAGGGGAATAGAGGGGACCAGCAGTTGGCGTAATGGATATGTCGCTGGACTCCCACACAGTCGACCATGGTTCGCGTCACGGACCCGGTGGCTTAAAACTCACGCCGGGCGTGAGTAATGTCTTTGTCTTGACTGATATACATGGTAATCATGCTGGAAAAAGAAATGTACACTGTAAAGATGTATGTGATTAAATGTAATATAAAAAAGAGGGGCTGGCAGGTGGCATGGTGGTTAAAGGCGCTGGACTCCCACATGGCTGACCATGGTTCAAGTCCTGAATCTGGTGGCTTGCTTTCTCACTTTCCCTCTCTCTCTGTGTCTGATCAAACTGGAAAGTAACAATAATAATAAATAAAGTTAAATAAAATAATTATTTTAAAATGTAATATAAAAAAGAACAATAAAAAAATGTTTTAAAGTAGGAAGAATGTGTTTAACAACAACCTATTGTTGTTAACTACAAACAACAAAGTAATGCAAAGTAACTACAAAAGAGGATTTTGACTATTCCCACTACAAGGTAATGACAAATTGTTGATAGAATGGTTATACTAATCACCCTGATTTAATTGTTATACATTGTATTCATGTACTGAAAAATCACATTGTATCTTTGCAAATAAATACAATTATATATGTCAATAAAAATAAATTAACCCTGTAACTATGAAGGGTACACCTACCCACCCTCAGAACCCTTCCTTGATATCTCTTGCTCTAGCCCTCACAGTGTTTACCAACACCTGGCATTGTTTTACATTTCTATTTGTTTATTATTATTCCATTTCCACTGGAAATTAAGCTTCATGGATGTATTTTGTTCACTGGAAAATCTTAAATGCCTTAAAAGTGCCTAGCATGGGCCAGCAGACGGTTAAGGCGCTAGATCCCACATGGCTAACTGTACTGTTCGACTTCCAGATCCAGTGACTTGAAAAATATGCTGGGCATATGTGCATGTATGCCCAAAATCCCAAGAGGAGAATAGAGAAGAAGGGATTGCAGTGTGGCCATCTTTCTGGGTGGTAGGGTGATTTCTCTCTCTTTCTCTCACACCAGCAAGCATATGTGCCCTATGGCAAAAATCTAAAAAAAAATTGTTCGGCACATAGTAGGTACCCAAAGATATACAATAAATAAATCAATTAGCATTGAATCTTAAGGTCAGGATTAGCAAAACAGAAATGTCGCAGTCATTGCCATAGTCAACATAGTTGCCTTTGGTTTTGAAAAGAATGACAGTCACAGCATCCCTGAAAACTTTGTTTAGGATCAAATAAATATCAGCTTCCTAATACGTTCAGGAGCCAGTGACCCTGAAATGACAGGAGGAAATATGCAGAAACCAAAACTCATTACTACTCTGAATTGATGACCTGAGCTATATATCGTCAGTATTCACTGCACTGCCCTGACTTCCAGACATCCTGCTGGGGAATTACAGAAACAAACTCAGTCGCGGAGCTGTAAAGCCCTGCTGTGAGGGACCCAGTTCCACTAATTCATTCCTTTATTTAGTTATTTATTCCATCCATTCAGCAAACTCTCAATGAAGGAATACTAGGTACCAGACACTGCTGGTGCCAAGGCTAAAATCCTTTCTGCAATAAATAGCATTTGCTGATATTTGCGTCCCAGTCATGATAGGAGTTGTTTTCCCTGCCACTATCATCTTCATCATTATTCACACAGTGCTGGAAACATACAGGCTCCCATGGGAACCTAAAGTAAGACATTCAGCTGTGGCAGGTCCGTTCCCTCTGATGGAGAGAGAAGGACACTTTCTGAGCGGTCTCCAGCAAGCTGTTCAATCCTGAAAGTTGATCTCTCTCTCTCGGGGTCAGGGTATCTAAATTTCTTGAGTCACAGGGATGCAGGGAAGCATGTGATCTCGTTTCTCCTACTTAGGCAATATTTTTCGTTATAATTTAATCCTCAGAACCCATGGATAAATAAATGGCTGTGGTACATTAAATCCTATTTTCTGAGAACTTGATCTTGGCTTGATCTTAATTTTTTTTTAGCTTTCACATTATCTGTTGCAGCAGATCATGATACAACAGAAACTGTTTGGGAGCTGACAAGCTGCCGACCACTGTTCTGTGTATTTAGAAATAGTCATCTGATAACAAAGGAGAAATCAAAAAGTTAAACTTCTGTAGCATTTTTCAAAGACCTTCAATAAGGTCTCATATCTTGAAATATAAATTAGAGAAGAAGGATTTCCCTGTATTGAAATGTTGACAAAGAAACAACCTATCACTGAACCCATCAAACAACCCCCATCTGTCTGACTCTCACCAAGAACTCCCTTTATCTCCTTGGAGTCTTGACTTTCTTCCAACATCCCTACATCTGTTCATTCCCTGGATAGGCTGTAGTCACTAAGAGTTCCTAACCCGGTACATTAAATTCCTTTGGCTGCTGTAGCAAATTATCACAAACTGGGTGGCTTAAGTCAAAAGAAATTTATTCTTTCACAGTTCTGAAGGTTAGAAGTGTGAAATCGAGAGGAGGTCAGCAGGGTCATGCTATCTTTGAAGGCTTCAGAAGAAAAAAAAATCCTCCTTACCTCTTCCAGCTTCTGGTGGGTTCCAGTCATCATTGGCATCCCTTGGCTTGAAGCTGAATTACTCCAGTTTCTGCCTCCATCTTCGCATGGTTGTCCTCCTTCCATGTGTGTCTCTCTGCCCAAAAATCCCTCTTTTTACTTTTTCTGTTTTGCCAGAGAGTACATGCACATGCCAGAAAGAGAAAGAGAAAGGGAGAGAGAAAAAGCACCTCTTCCCCCAATGAGGAATGGTCGTGCCACAGTCCTTCTCTTCCCTCTCTCCATCATCTTGGGATTCTGGGCACACACACACACACCTGGTATATTTCTCAAGCTGCCAGGTACACCACTCAAATCATAGGATTAGCTATGTGGGATCCAGCTGCCTTAACTACCAGGCCATGGAAATGACCCAAATCATCTCCCTCTTCCTCTTTTTTTTTTTTTTTTTTTTTTTTTTTTTTTGAGAGAGAGAGAGATTTTTGCTCTCATGTGCTCGCTAGGAAGATAGAGAAAGAAATCACCCTCCAGAAAGATGGCCATGATGCAATCCCCTCCTTTTCATTCTCCCCTAGGGATTATGGGCATACACGTATGTGTGCCTGATGTGAGTTTTAAGCCATCAGGTCTGGGACTCGAACAATGGTTGACTGACGTGGGAGTCCAGTGATGTAACCATTACATCATCTGTTGGTCCCAAATCTCCCCCTTCTTATAAGGATACCAGTCCCTGGATTTAAAGTCCATTCTAACTCAGTCTGACTGCATCTTAACTCAATTACATTTACGAAGAACCTGTTTCTAAATGAGGTCATACTCACAGGTACCAGAGATTAGGACTTCAACAGCTCATCCTGAAGGACACAATTGGATCCACAAAAATACCTGAAGTCTGAGTCTTCTAATCTGTTGAAATTCCATCTAATGGCATTAAAACATGAGCCAGACCTTGGACACTCTGGGCCTTCTCTGTGAGCTTATGATGATGTCTTTATCTTCTGCAAAATAATTTTGCAATTTATAATGAAAGAGTTTCCTTTCTTGTCCCTTCTTTCTTTCTTCCTTCCTTTGTTTCCTCTCTTCCCTCTCCTTGTCCTCTTTTCCTTCCTTTCTTCCTCCTTTCCTTTCCTTGTGAGTATTTACTATGTGATAACCCCATGTTGGCTCTATGAAAGACAGAGCGATCAAGTGAGTCTCACATTCAAAATTTAGACTCAGTGGGCTGGATGGTGGCACAGCAGTGAAACAAGATTCTGTGAGGCTGACCCACCCGAAGTGTTCTGAGTTCACGTACAGAGACTTCCCTGAACACACTAGATACGCAAGTGCTGGTGATCCGGAGCTAGCAGAGGCTGGGGATGAATCACAGCATCAAGACCCATCTAGGGTGCTGTCTTTTTCTCTTTCTCTCTCTCTCTCTCTGAAGAAATAAGCAAATTTAGACTTGGTAGGAAGATGGAGCTATATATATAAATGAAAAGGCAGAAGGTGGTAATCACCGTAAGGAAGTCATGACACAGTGACAAAAAGGTACAGAGAAAATGGATTAATTCTTGCTGGAGAGACTCAAGCAAGACATTTGAGCTCGACCTTGACCTTGAAGAATATCTAGGAGTTGGATTTTCAGAGATTAGAAAAAGAGTTTATAGTTGATCAAGAAGCAAAGGCATAGGAAAAAAAAAAAAAAAGAATAGCAATTTATAAATTTCTTAGTGTGTCAAGGGGCCTCATGTCATTGCTACAAACATACTTCAGAAGTTATAATAGAAAAGAGATTGAAAGGAAAAAAAGGACCAAAAAGCTAACTTAACAGTAGCCATCTCTAGGTAGTTTAAAAAAAAAAAAAAAAAAAAAGAAAAGTAAAGCAAAAGAAAAACCTTTTTTATGTCTTTATTAATTTTTTAATTTTTCTTTAATGAGTATATATTATTTTTATTAGAAAAAATAGTCTTTTAACTTTTCAAGAAAAATGTTCAAGTCACTTTAAAATACGTTGTCACAAAAAAGGAGAGAGAGAAAAATCTAATCTTTCCAGATCCAGAGTTTTTACTGAATGAGACAAGTCTAATGATGTAGTTATGACATAAAGGAAGAAAATGGCCAGGAAAGGTAATTGATCAATCCTGCAGATAAACTGGCATTTTCAGCTCTACGGTTAAGGTTAAGCGAAAATGGATTTTTCTTTTAGGTAAGCGAGGCCTGCCCTCTGCTGGTGATACAAAGGTTACCAACGGCCAGTGTGCTCCTCATCCTGGAAAACAATATGAAGAGACAAGAAATGTAAACTCATTGTTCTGATCCCAAAGGCTTTACTTTTGTAACTTTGTCCAGGTTCTCAGTTGCTTTCACCATATTCCCACATCAGAAAGAAATGTCCATGTGTCCATCCTTCTTCTTAAGCCATAGCTCATCCCACCCTTGGGCCAGGATGTGAAGGCATTGATTGTCAGGATCAGAACATTCATTTGGTAGGCAGAGAGCAAGTTCTTCTTGGTTTGTCGGGTGAGCTGGGCATGGCACCAGCTCAGTACCTGCATAGGATCAGGTAAAGGCTTTGACCAGCAACATGGAGAGCAACTCGCACAAATATGAATCAGTCTTGTCTCCTAACAAAATCTCTCATTAGGGTTTTTCTGATTTAGGAGAAATTCTCAGCCTCAACACAATGGACTCTCAGGACTCGGACAGCTGTGAAGGGCTGCCTGCACATTGCAGGTGTTTAGCAGCGTTTCCGGCCTGTACCCATTTGATACCAGCAGCACCCTCCCCTCAGTGGTGATGACCAATTTGTCCCCCCACAGACAGTTGGCAGAGAACACCAAAGAAGGGGAGAAATGGCCTACAGGGCACAGGCTATAGGGCACATGCGCTTGCCAGAGAGATAAGAGAGACGGGGAAAGAGAGAAAGCAAGAAACCAACCCCCAGGGACGATGGCCATGCCACAATCCCTTCTCCTTCATTCTCTTCTTAGAATTTTGGGCATGCATGCATATGCGCCGTGTGAGTTTCAAACCACTGGCCCGACACTCAAACTATGGTCAACCATATGGGAGTTCATCACCTTAACCACTATACCACCTATTGACTCAGCTTCTTTTCTTTTTAAATCCTGGGTATACAGGATTTTTCCTTGGGAAATATGTTCCAAGACCCCCAGTGGATGCCTGAAACACAGAGAGCAGTGAACCTTATATACGCTCCATTTAGTTTTTATCTGAGATGGCTATTGGCTAGCATGTGGTTAGCATATACAACAGGGCTACTTTGGACAAGGGGTTCATTCACTAGCTGGGCAGGACAGAGGACGGGGGTGTGAGATTTCATCATGCTACTCAGAGGCATGCAATTTAAAACTTACAAATTGTTTATTTCTAGAATGTTCCATTTAATATAGTTGGACTATGGTTGACCACAGGTAACTGATACCATGGAAAGTGAAACTTTGGATAAAGGAGACTACTGTATTTACAAATTACTAATGTATAATAATTATACATATTTGTGAGGTACAATGTGATGTTTCAATATCTATATATAATGAATAATGATCAGATGAGGGTAATTAGCATATCGATCAGTTCAGACATTTATCATTTCTTTGTGACGAGAATATTCAAAACCCTCTCTAGCTATTTCGAAATAGTCAACATATTACAACAAACCATCACTCTTACACTATGCAAATAAGCAGAGACATAAAGAACAAAGAACCAGAAACTGAAGATTGTGTCACCCCATGCCAAGCCCCTTAATCTCCTGGATTGGTTTTATCAACTGCAAAATCCGATATTATAACTTATATCCCAAAAGACTGTTTATCTAAAAGCTTACTAAGCATCTATTATGTGTAAGATAATGTGCGGGAGAACTTCACGAGTAACAAACAAGTTACAAAGTGAAATTAATGTGAGAAGCATGAAGCACTGTACAGATATGCTTCCGTAGTAAAATCAGCAATGCATCACTGGAAGATAGCACGTTAGGTAAGACTGGATGCAGGCCCAGAACCACTCATTCACATTTCTGAAATTAAAAAACAAAGCAAAACAAAAAAACTCTGAAAATCTTTTTTTTTTCTTTCAACGCTTTTGGCTTCAAAGTCTATTTGGGACCAGCTGGTAGGGTGACGGTTGGGGCAGTTCGAGTCCTGAACCCAGTAGCTTAAAAACATACTGGGTACATGTGCATGCATGCTCAAAATCCCAAGAGGAAAATGGAGGAGAGAGAGGAGATTGTGGCATGGTCATCCCTTATCAAGGGATTCCTTCTTTCTCTTTCTCTCTCTCTTTATCTCTGGCAAGTGTGCATATCTTATAGCAAATTCAAAAAAAAAAAAATTTGTTTGGTGGCAAACCAGGACCTGAAGTCTGGTAAGGGCTATTCTGCAGCCTCTGCTGGGGCTGTTACGCATGTGCACTCTTCTGCCTTTCTGAAACCCAAAACCATCTGAAACGCAAAATGCATATGACCCCAGGGTTTGGGATAAGAAACTGTGAACCAGGATATGTAAATGACCAGGTAAATGAGCAAGATAGGTGCTAACGCCCCCACTAGAAGTATTCGTTATTTCTCTCTTGCATCTTGGACCATGCCAGGTACACTGTGAGCTGACAGTATGAGAAAGGTGGGAACGGTGGGTATGTGAGTTTGCACACAGAGCATGTGAATTTTGTCCCTTGTAAAGCATAAGTAGCCTCTGTCCACAGCAACCAGTCACTGTTTACAGCCACCACCATGGAGGGAAGGGCCAGTCCCTCTCTCTAGACCCTGGCTGTTGGAAACAGTCCCCTTACTGAAGTGAGCTTCCCTCAGCTCCCTGGGGACCTCTCCAGCTCACTCAGGACCCCCAGTCTGTTCTCAAACTTTCTTCAACTTTCTTCCATTCAGCCCTGCAACTTGGACAGAGATAAATAACTGCAGGGCCAGCACATGGCATAGTGGTTCCATCGCTGGACTCCCATATGGTCAATCGCAGTTCTAGTCCTGGACCTGGTGACTTGAAACTCACACTGGGCGTGTGTGTGTGTGTGTGCCCAAGATCCCAAGAAGAGAATGGAGAAGGGATTGTGGCATAGCCATCCCCCCTAGGGGGTGATTTCTCACATTCTGTCTCACTGTCTCTGACTCTCTCTTTCTTCAGTGAGCACAAGTACCCTAAGGCAAAAATCTCTGGGGGAAAAAAAAAAAAAGCAGTTGCTCCGTCTTTGAGTCGAGCCTCTCCACTAGGTGCATGCATGAGATGGGAGAGTAAAGAAGATGATGCTCCTACCCAGCATTTTTTTTTTCATTATTTAACTTTATTTATCTATTTAAATTTGACCAGAGAGGGACAGAGTGAGAGAGAGATGGGGGGGGGGGGGGGGAAAAAAGAAAGG
>NW_006198305.1:4663296-4672018 GCF_000334495.1 Tupaia belangeri chinensis
TGGGGGGGGGGGAGTGAAAAAAGCAAGTCGCCAGGTCTGAGACTCGAACTGTAGTCAGCCATGTGGGAGTCCAGAGCCCTTAATCACCACACCACCTGCTGGCCCCCTACCCAGCATTTTTATGTGCAGAAGATTTCATAGGAAACATGGACCAATCTGCTTATAAAAACGAGAAGAAATATTTATGACAAAATTCAGGTTTTACAACCACTCAAGTGGTTGTCACTTAAAAGGATTCTATTTAAACTAGAGCTTGACATCCAGCTGGCTGGGTCACAAGCGTGTGTCCAGCAAGCACAAGGAAGCCTTGGGATGTGAACCTGAGACCTTCAATCTTGCCACCAATTTCAATCATTCGGCCTTCAAAGGATTTCTTGTCTCCTTCACACTATTCTTTACTTCAGTTTATTTATTCGGAAATACATACTGCTCAGGCTCTGTGCCGCAGAGGTAACGTGCTACTCAAGAGAAGCTAGATCCCGCAAGGCGACGGTGGCTTGAATCCCTGGTTTGATCTGCCTGAAACATGTTGGGCTCATGCATGAGTGCCCTGGATCTGATGCGCTAGAGGACAGGAGGAAGTGGATCACGGTGACCAGACTCTATGGAAAGTGCCATCCCTCACACACGCTCACTCTGTCATGAATAAAGGAATACAAGTTCTTTGTACCACTAATCACAGCTGCTTAATCCATGTTTGATGAGCTAAGGAAAGAAGGGTCTTCCCTCCTCCCAGGGAAGGACTCCCTGACTTTTTAACTGGCTCTGTGATTGTTTCCTGCCCTCTTAAAAGAGATGACGGAGATGTAGATAATACTTGGATGTGCGTGGGACTTGACAGTTTCCTATGGGCTTTCACATACATTAGAAAATCATTTTAGGGACCAGATGATGACAACAGTGGGTACGCTCCGTGATGCTGGACCCATGAGGCGATGTCCCAAGTTGGTGTCTCAAGGCTTCCTTGTACATGCTGGGCACACGCATACAAGTAAAGAATTTAAACAGCACCGAAAGGAGTCCAGGTTAGGACTGGGTAAAATTGTTTTAAACGTAGCATATAGAAAGGAAGAAAGAATGTTTTCCTAAAAGAGATACAGAATCACCGCTAAATGGCAGAGGCTGTGGTTCCGAAAATTTGTCCATTCTTGGGCTTTGGTTAAGTCCTGCAGGAAAAGAAAAGAAGAAGAAGAAGGAGAAGGAGAAGGAGAAGGAGAAGGAGAAAGAGAAGGAGAAAAGGAGAAGGAGAAGGAGAGGAAGAGGAAGAGGAAGAAGAAGAAAAAGGAAAAGGAAAAACCCTGCAGGAAAAAAATGGCCCCCAGAGGGTACTGTTTCAGAGTCCAATGGCACTCCTTCAGCCAACTCCCTATAAAAAAGTGCTCTTACAGGGCCAGCAGGTGGCGTAGTGGCTAAGGCCTATTTAAACTAGAGCTTGACATCCAGCTGGCTGGGTCACAAGCGTGTGTCCAGCAAGCACAAGGAAGCCTTGGGATGTGAACCTGAGACCTTCAATCTTGCCACCAATTTCAATCATTCGGCCTTCAAAGGATTTCTTGTCTCCTTCACACTATTCTTTACTTCAGTTTATTTATTCGGAAATACATACTGCTCAGGCTCTGTGCCGCAGAGGTAACGTGCTACTCAAGAGAAGCTAGATCCCGCAAGGCGACGGTGGCTTGAATCCCTGGTTTGATCTGCCTGAAACATGTTGGGCTCATGCATGAGTGCCCTGGATCTGATGCGCTAGAGGACAGGAGGAAGTGGATCACGGTGACCAGACTCTATGGAAAGTGCCATCCCTCACACACGCTCACTCTGTCATGAATAAAGGAATACAAGTTCTTTGTACCACTAATCACAGCTGCTTAATCCATGTTTGATGAGCTAAGGAAAGAAGGGTCTTCCCTCCTCCCAGGGAAGGACTCCCTGACTTTTTAACTGGCTCTGTGATTGTTTCCTGCCCTCTTAAAAGAGATGACGGAGATGTAGATAATACTTGGATGTGCGTGGGACTTGACAGTTTCCTATGGGCTTTCACATACATTAGAAAATCATTTTAGGGACCAGATGATGACAACAGTGGGTACGCTCCGTGATGCTGGACCCATGAGGCGATGTCCCAAGTTGGTGTCTCAAGGCTTCCTTGTACATGCTGGGCACACGCATACAAGTAAAGAATTTAAACAGCACCGAAAGGAGTCCAGGTTAGGACTGGGTAAAATTGTTTTAAACGTAGCATATAGAAAGGAAGAAAGAATGTTTTCCTAAAAGAGATACAGAATCACCGCTAAATGGCAGAGGCTGTGGTTCCGAAAATTTGTCCATTCTTGGGCTTTGGTTAAGTCCTGCAGGAAAAGAAAAGAAGAAGAAGAAGGAGAAGGAGAAGGAGAAGGAGAAGGAGAAAGAGAAGGAGAAAAGGAGAAGGAGAAGGAGAGGAAGAGGAAGAGGAAGAAGAAGAAAAAGGAAAAGGAAAAACCCTGCAGGAAAAAAATGGCCCCCAGAGGGTACTGTTTCAGAGTCCAATGGCACTCCTTCAGCCAACTCCCTATAAAAAAGTGCTCTTACAGGGCCAGCAGGTGGCGTAGTGGCTAAGGCACTAAACGCCCACATAGTCCAACATAATTCAAGACCCCAGACCTAGCAGCTTGAAAATTACACCACACATATGTGTACCCAAAATCCTGAGAGGAGAATGGAAGAGAAGGGGATGGGAGGACCTCACTTTCCCACGTTCTCTCCAGTGAGCACATATGCCCTATGGCAAAGAAAAAAAGTTCTCATATATTGAGGACTCACAATCTTCCTGACTCAAAGCTCTTATGACTGATTTCACAACGAATTGTACACCACAAAAAAACACTGTATTTTCTACTCTAAACTTCCAGATCAAGATGTCATCTTTAAAAGGAAGTCACATGGGATCAACATTGGCCTGGCCTAGAGCGGGGACATTCTATCAGCTCCACCCTGGTACCCTGATGCTGGTGGTTCACGTGGTCTTACATCTGCTCAGAAACAGAGAATTTTACATATGGTTAGTTTGTTACCCACTTCCCATAAGGACACGGATGGTGAATAAATCAGAACAATAGGAGAACATATGAGACTGTTACATTTAATTTAGCAATTAATAATTAAGATTAAGAAAATTGTTTGTCATTTAGAAACACCAGGATTCATCCTTTTAATTACCATCTGGATTTCTTATAAATTATTTGATTTGTTTAAGCCTTGTTTACTTTCATTCCAAAGCCCTCAGATTTCGTTAATTTAGCATGCCAGACACTCAGCTAATCGCCTTAGCAGGAAACAAAGCAAAATATGAAAGTGCTCTGCAAACAAGCCACTCTGGTGGTAAAGAAACCAAGGGAGTGGGAGAGCTGCCATCTCCTCCGCGTCAGCCACAGCTACCTGTGGGGCTGTGGGCAAGTCACTTCGTGGGGCTTAGGGAAACATTCTACCAATGGCCTGGCTCCAGGGAAATAGCAAAGGGCTTTCATTATCAGTAGTTTCACCCAAGTAATGTAGGACATTTTCCCTTCCTTTCTGCACCATCTCTGCAGGTCTCTGGAACCATGTCCCCCAGCAGTCACAGGATGGGACTCGTGCATACAGGACAGACTTTCCAACGTGGGTTGTCTACACAAAATAAGAGTCAAGGATCTGCCAGAACTGTGCTCAGTTACATATTTCAGAAGCCAAATATAGTGACAGCACCCTCTTCCTCCACCCTATCTATAGTTTCACTTCTTACGGTTTTAATTACTAGGACTCCACCGTGGTGTGAAAATATTAGATGGAACGTTCCAGAAAGAAACAATTCACACGTTTCAAATTGCATGCCTTTTTATCACGTGTGATAAAATCTCACACTGTCCCACTCCATCCTACCCAGCACACGAATCATCCCTTTTGTCCAGTGTATCCACACTCCGTAAGCTACCTGTCCATTAATCATGTAGTAATCTTCTCAGTCACTGGTATTATACAGACAGTCTCCAATTGACACTGGTTCAACTTACATTTTCTTGGCTTCATGACGGTGCAAAAGTAATACACATGCAGTAGAAACTGTACTTTGAGCACCATACAACCATTCTGTTTTCACTCTCAGTTCAGTGCAATACATTGCATGAGATATTCTATACTTTATTATAAAACAGGTTTGTGTTGGATGATTTTGGTCAACTCTAGGCTAAAGGAAGTGATCTGAGCATGTTTAAGGTTGGTTAGGCTAAGCTTTGATGTGTCATAGGTTAGGTGTATTAAATGCACTTTGAGGGGCCGGCTGGTGGCATGGTGGTGAAGGGTGCTGGACTCCCACATGGCCAACCACAGTTCAAGTCCCATACCTGGCAGCTTGCTTTTTTACTTTCTCTCTCTCTCTCATTCTCTCTCTCTCTCTCTCTCTCTCTCTCTCTCCCTCTCTCCCCCTCTCTGGTCAGACTAAAATAAATAAAGTAATTCTTAAAAATACAAAATAATAAAATAAATGCATTTTGACTTACTATTTTTTTAGGTTTTTGCCATAGGGTACATGCACTTGCCAGAGAGAGACAGAGAGAGAGCAAAAGTGAGAATCATTCCTTAAGAGCGATAGCCACTCCATAATCCCTTCTCCTCCATTCTTCTTTCATGATTTTTTGGTACTCATGTTCATGCGCTCCATATTTTTTCAAGCTGCTGGGTCTTGGACTTGAACTGTGGAGTTAGCTATATGGGCTCCAGCCTTTTAACCACCATGCCACCTGCTGGCTCAACTTATAATATTTTCAGTTTGTGGCAGGTTTATTTGCTTGTAAATCCATGGTAAGTCCAAGAGAAAGCTAAGAGCCCACATCAGCTAGTTCTGTTCATTGTTCTTAGGAAAAGAATAGCTTTCCTGGAAGCCTTACCTAGTGGAAGATATAACATTTGCGCATATTTCATTGGCCAGACATGATCTCAAAGGAAGTCTAGAAATTGTCTGATGGGCAAACCACCTTTCTGAACCATATGGGCAATATAACAGTGAAGGAAAGACGGTGAGCAGAAATGGAGTCGGCTACTGGCTGCAGATGCCACAGGAAGGAGAAAAGTATTGAGACAAGATGGGGGTCCTCGAGCTAATCATTAGCGGTCACACAGGTGGCAAGATATCCGCAGGAAATAAGCTAACGAAGCCCCTTGTGGAGGATGCAGTGCTCATGCCAATGAAGAACAGGCTTCCCGTGGCACCCAGCGAAGGTGAGTCATTCAACAATGGCTGCCATGTGAACGGGAATATGGAGATAATAACAGTACCTAACTCATGAGACTTGTTAAAATGGGTCAAGTGGATTAATCCATGTAAAGTACATGGGGTGGTGGGGCTGGCAGGTGGTGTAGTAGTTAAAGGCACTGGACTCCCATATGGCGGACCACGGTTCGAGTCCTGGACCTGGCAGCTTGCTTTCTCACTTTCTCTCTCTCTCTCTCTCTCTCACTCTGTCCCTCTCTGGTCAAATTAAAATAAACAAATAAATAAGTAAAGTTAAATAAAATAATTCTTTAAAAAAATTTTTTTAATAAAGTACATGGGGTGGTATGGGGTCATCGCAAGCGTAGCACATTTTGGTGTCATGGATCTTATCTTTTCTCTTGAACCAAACCATTCCAGGACTGAGCTATGTCACTTGTGTTTTGTAAGTCTAATATTAATCCATATTCTGCTACTTTTTATATTGCAAACCTTGAATTTATTTAAATAATACCACCTCTAAGAGTAGCTACCTTTGGGTTCCATAAGAACTCCTAATTCCCTGGAATTTTTCTCTTTCCCACTACATTAGTTTCCTAGGGTTACATAATAAAGCACCACAAGGGGCCAGCAGTTGATATGGTGGTTAAGGCGCTAGACTCCCTCATGGCCAACCACAGTTCAAGTACTGGACCTGGTGACTTAAAAATCATGCCAGGCATGTGTGCATGCATGCCTGCCCAAAAAAACCTCTCTCTCTTGAGTGAGCATATACACTCTATGGCAAAAAAAAAAAAAAAAAAAAAAAAAAAAGGCTTTAAAATAAATAAATAAAATATAAAGGTCACAAACTAGTGACTTAGAACAACAGAAATGTATTTTCTCATGGTTCTTCAGGCCAGAAGCCTGAAATCAAGGTGCCAGCAAGGCCATGCTCCCTCCACTGCCTCTCATGGAAGGTCCTTCATTACTCCTTCCAGCTTCCAGTTGTCTCCAGGGTTCCTTGGCTTGTAATGGCTAATTCCAACCTCTGCGTTCATCTTACACAACTATCTTCCTGTGTGTCTCACATAGTCTTTCCTCTGTGTCTGCGTCCAAAGGTCTCTCTTCTTATTAGAATACCGGTTGTACTAAATACTGGGGCCTGACACTCTAGTATGGTCTCATCTTGATTAACTAATTGCATCTGTGATGATCCTATTTCCAAATAAAGTCATTCTGAGGTGCTGGGGGTTAGTACTTCAGCATAGCACTTGGGAGACCCAATTCAACCTGTAACATCTACCAATCCCTTCAGTTCTCCTAATGTATTCATAAGCTCCACTGCCACCCTTCCGGGTCCAGAAACCAACCAGTTTCTGAAACAGCTCTCGTGCGACGTACGCCTTTTTATAAATGTAGTAGCACGCTTTGGTCATGTATGATTCCTCTGCTAGCCTGTGAGCCCCTTGCAGGTAGGTAATACATCATGTTCACCTTTTTTTTTTAATAATTATTTATTATATTTTATTTATTCATTCATTTATCTCTAATTTGACAGAGAGAGAGAGAAAGAGGGGAAGTGAGAAAGCAAGCCACCAGGTCCGGGACTCGAACTCTGGTCAGCCATGTGCCACCTGCTGTTCCCCATCATGTTCACCTTTTACAAAAATAAATAAATAAATAATTACTTTATTTAATTTTATTTCTTTTATTCTTTTTCATTTGACCAGAGCGAGACAGAGAGAGAAAGAGGGAAAGTGGGAAAGCAAGTCACCAGGTCCGGGCTTGAACTGAAGTCAGCCATATGGGAGTCTAGAACCTTAAGTCCCATGCCACCTACCAGTCCTCATTTTCAATTTTTTTTTTTTTGGAGAGATTTTCACTGTAGGGCGCGTGCGCTCGCCAGACAGACAGAGAGAGACATAGAGACAGAAAGCGAGAAATCACCCCCCAGGGGGGATGGTCATGCCGCAATCCCTTCTCCTCCATTCTCCTCTCAGGATCTTGGGCACGCACGCACACGCACCCGGCGTGAGTTTTAAGCTACCGGGTCCGGGACACGACCCGCGGTCGACTACGTGGGAGTCCAGCGACATAGCCATTACGCTAACTGCTGGTTCCCCTCATTTTCAACTTTGAGAGTAGAAAAATTCTAGAAGAGCACGTAGTCCATAGGATGGAGACTTCAACAGAGTAAGAAAAGAGGAAAGAAGGAGCAAAGGGAGGAGGGAGAGAAGTAACTCAAAGGCTGTCTTGACAGCCCGCCTGCGAGTGACACCAGGCCCTTTCCTTTTCCGTTTATTCCACCCCTTGTTTTTCTCACATGAGACCTTGGTCTTTGCCTCCATCAGGCGTCTCCACTGGACTGCCAATAACTGTCCTGACTGTGGGCTGGAGATGACGGTTCCCTGTGACTCCCAAATGATATGAACGTCCTCTGGTCACTACAGCTATCTCTGTGATGGCCTTAGAGCCATAGCTCTCTCCTTCACAAGGCCAAGACATAGAGACCAGCAAGTAGTATGGTGGACTCCCACATGGCTAGCCACAGTTCAAGCCTCGGACCTGGTAGCTCGCTTTCTCTCTCTCTCTCTCTCTCTCTTTCTCTCTGTCTGTCTGGTGAGCACACATGCACTGTAGCAAATTTTAAAATAATAATAATTAATTTAACAAGTAAAATTTTAAGGGAAAAAAACAAAAAGGCCAGGACATAGAGGGCATAAACTCCTCCCCAACCAATTATAGCCTAGCCCTGATGCCCACACGAATGACAGTAGCTAAATCTTACTGACACTTACTACCCTCTGCTGCTCTCACAGAGATCAGTTTGTTGACATCTGGTTTAGGTCATTATGCTTATTAATAACCAAATATCACACATTGGGTAATTCATTAAGGATAAAGATTTACTCGGCTTATGGATTTGGAGGCCCAAGGTCAAGGAGCTACATGTGGAAAGGGTCTTCTTTGTTTTTGGGAGAGGTTTTTGCTATACGGTGCGTGCGCTCGCCAGAAAGACAGAGAGAGACAGAGAGACAGAAAGCAAGAAATTACCCCCCGGGGGGATGATCACACCGCAATCCCTTCTCCTCCATTCTCCTCTTGGGATCTTGGGCACGCATACAGACGCCCAGCGTGAGTTTAAGCTGCGGGGTCCGGGACTCGGACCGCAGTCGACTACATGGGAGCCCAACGACATAGCCATTGCGCCAACTGCTGGTCCCAGAAAGGGCCTTCTTATTGGTGGGGACTCTCTAGAGTTCTGAGGCAGCAGATGGCATCACATGACAAGAGAGTGACAACCTGCATCGACGTCCATGTGTCTGCTCTGGTCTCTCTCCCTCTTTATAAAGCCACTGGTATTCAATCAGGGAGTCCCTGCCCTGATGACCTAATTCTAATCACCTTCCAAAGGCTCCATCTCTTTTTTTTTTTTTTTTTTTTTGGAGGGGTTTTCGCTATAGGGCGCGTGCGCTTGCCAGACAGACAGAGAGAGACATAGAGACAGAAAGCAAGAAGTCA
>NW_006198305.1:4672113-4675297 GCF_000334495.1 Tupaia belangeri chinensis
TGCACGCAATCCGCGGTTGACTACGTGGGAGTCCAGCGACATAGCCATTACGCTAACTGCTGCTTCCCCAAAGGCTCCATCTCTTAAGCCCATAGTCAGATTAAGTTTCTACCCTCTGAATACCATCAAGACCAAATTTCAACACGTAAATTTTAGAGGGACACGTTCAAACTGAACAACACCCACAATAGTCCAGTGTGATAGAAGCTATTGTTATCCCTACTTTACAAATGAAAAAAGTATGAAGTTTAGAGAAATTAAGTAACTTGTCCAAGGTCACACAGCTAGTGAGTATGAGAACAAGGATTTGAATTCAAATAAGTCAAATGCTGTGAAGAAAAAATCGGGGGACCAGCAGTTGGCATAATGGCTATGTCACTGGACTCCCATGTAGTCAACGCAGTTCAAGTGCCAGACCCGGTGGCTTAAAACTCACTCCGGGCACATGTGCGTGCATGCCCAAGATCCCAAGAGGAGAATGGAGGAGAAGGGATTGTGGCATGGCCATCCCCCCTGGGAAGTGACTTCTCACTTTCTGTCTGTCTGTCTCTCTCTTTCTGGCAAGCACACACACCCTATAGCAAAAACGTCTTTAAAAAAAAAAAAAAATCTGAGGCAGTCCCATAGCCTAATGGTTAAGGAAGTTGGATCTCACATGGCCAACTGCAGTTAAAATCCCAGCTCCAGCAGCTTGAAAAACATGCAAGTGCATATGTGTGCCAAAAAATCCCAACAGTATGGAGAAAAAGAGAAGAAGGGAATCCAGTATGGCCATGCCCCATTGAGAGGTGCTTTCTTTCTCTCTCTCTCTCTCTAACACACACACACATAGACACACGTGCGCACACACACACACACACACACACACACACACACCCTCCAGTAATTAAAAAATAAGCAGATCTCAAACTTGGAAACAGGTAAAAGGATGGCTGTTCTCTTTTTTTTTTTTTTTTTTTTTTTTTTTTTTTCTGTCTCCCTAGCCCACTGCCTAATAGGCCCACTCCAGAATGATGCCATACTTAAGAGGTGAGCTTTACCTTTATCGACTCACTATTATTGATTAGGATATTCTACAACTCTGTAAGTGTGGATGTTAACGACAAGTTATTCAAATAATTCTTAACCCATAGAAATGCAAATGAGTTTCTTTCCAATGGAAAAGATAACTTTAAAGTTTTCAGCTTTATTGTCCTCTAGAAGATATTTTGCAATCTTATTCAAGTACTCTTTCATTCAGTGACTATAAATACTTCTGTCTCCACTGTGATTCTTTGAACCAGGTTAACCATCCTGCGGGGTCCCTTAATTGTGAGTTAATCAAGTCTTTGACATATTCATGGGGTCCCTTAATTGTGAGTTAGTCAAGTCTTTGACATATTCATTCTGCATTTATATGAGAGTTATATTTTTAATGTTTGGAAGTTTTTATTTGGCACACTAAAATCCACAAACTCAACCACTGTACTAGAATGAATGAATCAATGAATGTTAAATCAAAAATATATGTTGATTGTGGTTAAAAAGGAAGAACAAACCACAACTGAATCATCAGAGCCCTGAAAGAGTAATGAATAAAGTGGTGCAAAAGAATACTATTTATCTGGTGCCAGCAGGTGGTGTGGTGGTTAAGGCACTGGACTCCCTCGTGATCAACCAGCGTTCGAGTCCCAGACCTAGCAGCTTTGGACTCAAGCCAAATTCAGGCTTGTGCCAACTTTAGACTTGCTCTGAGTGCCCAGAATCCTGAGAAGAAAATGGAAGAGAGGGGATTGCGGCATGGTCATCTCCCCTGAGGGGTGGTCTCTTACTTTAAATTTTGAAAAAAAGAATATTACTTCTCTACATATTATATTAACTCCCACAAAGACACAGAACAGCAGAAGCAGCTCTGGGGAAATCCTGTGCGCTGATTTCCTTATGAGTTGGGTGAAAGTGAGACAGATTATTGAGACCAAGAATAGGGTTTACCAAAGAGCCAATCAGTGTCCCCAAGAGATTGAACAATGTGTCTTTCAAAGATACAAGAATCACAGGGATTTTTTAAAATTTGCCGAAGGCTGTGAGTACTACTTTTGGGATTTTGGGTACCCGCACACATGCACTTGGCATGTTTCAAGCCACCAGATCTGGGACTTTAACTGTACAGTCAACCATTTGAGATCCAGCCACCCTAACCACCACACTACTAGCTAGCCCTGGAGGCTCTTATAAGGAAAAACAGTTCACATTAACAGGACTGCCAATAAAACTTATTAAATAAAATAACTCTTTTGATTGGCTGCTGCTTGGAATACAGAAGCTACTTGATAAATATTAAATGAATCACCAAAGTGCCTCTCAATGCAGATAAATCACTTCTGCAAAAAAATAAAACCAAATTGATCCGATTCAGTAGAAGACATCTTTCAGGACTACTGAAGTTATTGCCTTTATTTAGAAAAAGATTAGGACACACATACTCAGTTCCAAGTCACTACTAATAACTTGCTAATGGTGCTAATGAAGTTCTTAATTATATGTGAAAGACTATAAAGAGCCTATTTTTCAAGTGCTCAAAAATGGAGACGCACATTAAAAAGCCATTGCATTCCTCCGTTTCTCTACTGGAGTGCTTATGAGGATTTGCAGTGTCTATTTGTGGAAGGGTAATATAGTAGTGATACCGTCTATGGTGGGTGGGGTGAGGAGAGTGGGAAAGCTATCATGTGATGGGGTCCCCACATACATGTCAAAGAAATGGGAGGAAAAGCATATCTAAGAGAGTCTCGGGAAAATCCTTCCCTCCTCACTACCTTGTGGCTCTCCCTAAGCTCACATTCCCGGGAATCTCCTCACCTTTGTGACTTTCAAGGAAGGATTCCTTAATATAGGTGATTTCTCACTTTCCCTCTCTCTTTCTCTCTCTCTCTCTCTCTCTCTCTCTCTCTGGAGAGTGTGCACTCCCTGTGGTAAAAACCTGAAAAGAAATAAGTAAAAAAGAATTCTATCTCAACTTTAACAGAAAAAAAAAAGTACACAAATCCATGCAGTCACAGAGCTGGGCCTTGAATCCAGGTCAGTCTAACCTAGATGCCTGTGTGCCTAACCACTGCACTACACTGTCTCCAGAAAGGAAAATAAACCAGCAACCACATTGCTGCACAGTGATGGGGTGAACACAGAGGCCATGGGAGTCAGCAGG
>NW_006198305.1:4675328-4692297 GCF_000334495.1 Tupaia belangeri chinensis
GCACTTCCAAAACAGGATGGCACAGAATTCCAAATGAAGAGACTACAGGATGGTACTAGGCCTGGGGCTGAATGGATGACTGGCCACAGGGAGTGTTTCCAAGAGGGGAGAGACCATTAGGAAAGTCCAGAATTTAGAGAAGTCTTTGGGAAAAGGCTGGCACTCAGCCAACCCCGGAAGAGGGATAGATATGGGTAAACTGAGGGAGGACCTCCTGAGAAATGAGAAGAGCCATCATCTCACTGCTCAGGAAAATATCACCTGGATGAGGACCAGCAGTTAATGGCTATGTCGCTGGACTCCCATGTGGCGACTGCAGTTCAAGTCCCGGACCCAATGGCTTAAACTCACGCTGGGTGCGTGTGCGTGCGTGCCCAAGATCCTGAGAGGAAAATGGAGGAGGAGGGATTGCGGCGTGGCCATCCCCCCCTAAGGGGTGATTTCTCGCTTTCTGTCTGTCTGTTCTATATCAAAAACCTCTTTAAATATATATATATATACACACACACACACATATATACATATATATATCCCCTGGATGGAGGAAGGAGCAGCAGACAGTGACGCATGGGGATAAAAGCTCTCTGGAGTCCCAGGTTCGGTTAAAGCAGGACGCTTAACCTGGAGTCCACAGGCCTGATCTTTGCCTGGCCTGAGGGTGTGGAGAGGCACTGCCTACAAAAATTGAACTGTTCACAATACTTTATGTATATGCACATATGTTCATTTTTCTGAGGAATAGTGGGTGCATAGTTTTCAAAGAGCTATATGACTCAAAAAAAGATTTCGGAACATCCTGTTTGGAGAACGACTACCAGAAGTGTATGTCACTGGGCAAAGACCAAAGGAGGTACACTACCATAGGCAGAGACACGCAGTGACATCGCTGAGTGATAACGGCATGTGCCGGAGCTGGCTCGTAAGAGCCGATTGGTAAATTTTCAGCCATTATTAAAAATTAAGTGATAAAAACTTAACAATCAAATTATATTAAAAACAAAAGTACTCAGTTCGCGTCCCGGACCCGGTGGCTTAAAACTCACGCCGGGCGCGTGTGCATGCATGCCCAAGATCCCGAGAGGAGAATGGAGGAGAAGGGAGTAGGAAGAAATGATGTTAGAGGCAGTGGTGCAGGAGGTAGGACACTGCTGCATGGTACCAGAGCCACCTGGTAGGCCTGAGTGTCAGAGCCCAGGTCAATCTGAACATGTCAGGCATGCCTGTGGGTACACCTATGATCCTGCTTGGCTGGAATACTAAAGAGAAAGGTCAAGGCATGGCTCTGTCAGAGGTCTCTGTCTCTCTCTCTTTCCCCTTCTTACTTGCTCTCTCAAGAAATAAATAAGCTTTGGGACCAGCAGTTAGAGTAATGGCTATGTCGCCGAGCTCCCATGTAGTCAACCACGGTTCGAGTCCCGGACCCAGTGACTTAAACTCATGCTGGGCGCGTGTGCATGCGTGCCCAAGATCCCGAGAGGAGAATGGAGGAGAAGAGATTGTGGCGTAGCCATCTCCCCTGGGGGGAGGAGGGTGATTTCTCACTTTCTACCTCTCTGTCTCTCTCTGTCTCTCTCTGTCTTTCTGGCACGTGCACATGCCCTATAGCAAAAACCTCTCCAAAAAAAAAAAAAAAAAGAAGAAATAAAGAAGCTTTAAGAAAATAAAAAAGAGGCCTCAGTCACTGAGCCGCCGCTGAGGACTCAGCAGCCTTCCCGACGCTCCGTCCCCCCTGTCCGCCTTCTCCCGCCGCTGCCTTCCGCAGGCCGTTTCCATCGAGGAAAAGGAATCAGGAATCGTATCGTCTGTCCGCTATCCAGAACCTCCACTCTTTCAACCCCTTTGCTGATGCAAGTAAGGGTGAGGACCTGCTTCCTGCTGGCACTGAGGATTAAATCCATGTAAGAATTCAACAGAGAAACGGCAGGAAGACCCTTACTACTATCCAAGGGATCGCTGATGATTACGATAAAAAGAAACCAGAGAAGGCGTTTAAGGAGAAATTTGCCTGCAATGGTCCTGTAATTGAGCATCCAGAATACGGAGAAGTAATTCAGCTGCAGGGTGACCAGGGCAAGAACACATGCTCCTTGTAGAGATTGGACTGGCTAAGGACGGTCAGCTGAAGGTTCATGGGTTTTACCTGCTTATGGCTCACTGAAGCTTAAGTGAGGATTTCCTTGCAATGAGTAGAATTCCCCTTCTGTCTCTTGTCACAAGTTTACAAACCTCACAGCTTGTATAATGTAACCATTTGGGGTCCGCTTTTAACTTGGACTAGTGTAACTCCTTCATGCAATAAACCGAAAAGAGCCACGTAAATAAATAAATAAATAAATAAAGATTACTATCTACAACACACCATATTTAATATAAAAAACTATTATAGTTACTTCCTCATTAAGATTACTATCTATGGGGCCGGCAGGTGTCATAGTGGTAAGGCGCTGGAACCACACATGGTTGACCAAAAGAAAGAAAGAAAGAAAGAAAGAAAGAAAGAAAGAAAGAAAGAAAGAAAGAAAAAAAAAAGAAACTGTAGACTTCCTGAAACAAGCCACCAGTTGGGTAACATATTCGTTGATCTGTCCAAAGCACACTCCTAAGCCGTCAGGATACAACAGACAAAATGTACAGAGGCCAGCAGGTGGCGTAGTGGTGCTGGACTCCCACATGGCTGACAGCAGTTTGGGTGGCAAACCCAGCAGCTCAAAACTCACACCAGAGCACATGTGCGTTTGTGCCCAAAATCCTGAAAGGAGAATGGAGGAGTGGCATGGCCAGGGCGGGTGATTTCTCACTCTCTCTTTCTCTGTCTCTCCAGTGAGCACACAAACCCTATAGCAAAAATCTCTCTCTAGAAAAAACAATAAGAAACAAACATTTGAAAAAAATTTAAGTAATTTACATAGTGTATTTTAGTTTGCTTTTCTGTCCACATCAACTAAATTATACACTGGGTAGTTTATAAAGAATGTAGAGGTTTGTTTGGGGTCAGCAGTGGCATGGAGGTTAAGGCACTGGATCCCACATGGCCTGCTACTCAGTTTGAGTCGCAGACTCAGTGGCTTGGAAAGTGCACCAGGTACATGTGCATGTGTGACCGAGATCCGAAGAGGATAATGGAGAAGGGATTCTGGTGTGGCCATTCTCCCAGAAGGTGATTTCTCTCTCCTCTCTCTCTCGGTCAAAGTAAAAGTAATAATAAATAAATAAATTTAAATAAGTAATTATCTAAAAAAAAAAAAAGGTGGTCAAAGAAGGTCTTACTGGTATCAGATGCAACCCTTGCCACTCAACAGAACAGAGAGAGGCAAAACTGTTGATGAGAGAGGAAAGGAAAACTCATGACAGCGTGGCCACACCAGGAAGACATGTAAGAATATCTTTGACTGGTTAGCCGATTTACAGATGTTTTCATAGAGAGAGTGGGATGCTATGTGGCTTGTAGCCATCTACAGAAAAGAATAAGTCAGGTTAATTTTTAACTGGGGCACAATCAAGTGATTTTTCCTTGGGGCAAGAGTTTCCATCTCAACTAAGGGGTACATCAAGTGATTCCTCTTCAAAGGCATCCTCGGAGTGTCAGGCTGAGAGAGGAACAGTTTTTTGTTTTAAACCAGATGGAGTCGGTCTAGCTAAACAGACCCCAGTTACATTACTGAGTAAAAGCTTTAAGAGTATAAGAGAGGTGTCTAGCAGGTGGCATAGTGGTTAAGGCACTGGACTCCCACGTGATCAACCATGGTTCAAATCCCAGACCTGGTGGCTTGAAACTCACGCCTGGCACATGTACACACACGTGACCAAAATCCCAAAAGGAGAATGGAGGAGAAAGGATTGCGGCATGGCCATGCCCCCGGAGGGTGATTTCTCACTTTCTGCCTGTCTTTCCTCTAAGCACACATGCCTTATAGCAAAAATCTCTCTCAAAAAAAAGAATATGAGAGAGCAAATGATATGAGTAAATGTGGCTCTCTGAGGTAAGAGGAACCGGTAAGGACAATGAGAGAGCAGGACCGTGGTGCTCTCCCATCATGAAAGCCCAAGAAAAGCCCAAGAGGAGGTGGAATGAGAGAGGGGAAAGTGAGAGATTAGGTCAGAGGGCTGGGAAGGCCAGATCAGATAGGGCCGTGGAGGCCACAGTGCTGAGATGGAAGTCACAGAAATTGTCAGGTAAGGATTGACATGATCCACTGATGGCTTAATGGGATCACCCTGGCCACTGGCTTGAGAAGAGACTGGAGAGCGACCAGGACAGGGGAGGAAGCCGACTTGGGGGCCACCCCCCACACACACACACAATCTTCACCTCTGAAGGACAAGCCGCTTGCGAATGTATCCAGCCTGCGCTGTTAATGTTATCCTTCACAGTGAACATGTTTAATTCACGTCCGGTAAGAAAATCCAAAAAGAGAAAATGGGGTTGGACATGACGGTTATAGTTTACTAGGAAATGAGGGAAAAAAAGTTTAATTTGCAATTTGTTTTTATGACAGTCAGGGAAATTGAGTGGGCCCAAGTCGCCTTTAGGAGGAGAAAAGCTAATGTTGGTGAGTTAAAAATAACAATGCAATATAGAGCGTACTGGGATAATTAGCCTTGGAAAGGGTTGCCCCAGTGATCTCGTTACGTTTGCTCAGATGACTCTCCCAAGCAGTGGCAGGTGAGTAATAGGAAACTGCTGGATCTCCAGGCATAATGGTTTGAAAAGCCTATAACTGGGGCCCAGCGGATGGTGTAAATGGTTATGTTGCTAGACTCCCACGTAGTTGACCGCCGTTTGAGTCTCAGACCCAGCAGTTTAAAACTCATGCTGGGTGTGGGACCAGCAGTTGGCGTAATGGCTATGTCACTGGATTCCCATGTAGTCAACCACAGTTCAAGTCCCAGAACTGGTGGCTTAAACTCACGCCGGGCGCGTGTGCGTGCGTGCCCAAGATCCCAAGAGGAGAATGAAGGAGAAGGGATTGCAATGTGGCCATCCTCCCTGGGGGATGATTTCTCACTTTCTGTCTTTCTGTCTCTCTCTTTCGGAGGCCCCAGCGCCAATAGCAAAAATCCTATTAAAAAAAAAAAAAAAAAAAAAAAACATGCCGGGCATGTGTACGTGGGTATCCAAGATCCCGAGAGAAGAATAGAGGAGAAGGAATTGCAGCAGCATGGCCACCACCCCCCCCAGGGGGAGTGGTTTTTTCCTTTCTGCCTCTCTGGCAAGTGCACTCACCCTATAGTAAAACTCTCACCAAAAAAAAAAAAAAAAAAAAGCCTATAATTGGGCCCAGCAGGTGACATAGTGGTTAAGGCACTGGACTCCCACATGGCCAACAGCAGTTTGAGTCCCAGACCCAACAGCTTGAAAATCACAGCAGACACGGGCATGTGTTTGCCCAAAATCCTAAGAGGAAAATGGAAAAGAAGGGATTGTTGTGTAGCCATCCCCCCAGGGGGTGATTTCTCACTTTTTCTCTCTCTGTCTCTCTTGTGTGTCTCTGTGAGCACACATACCTATAGGAAAAACCTCTCTCTAAAAAAAAAAAAAGTTAATAAAATAATTTTAAAAACGTATAATTTAATGTTGGAATAAATGGCAGAGTCTAAAACCATCATGATCAATTAGATGACAGTTAAAGAAAATGGCACACACTAGTGTCCTATGAGTAGCTCGCTTAGGATGTTCTATCACGCTGTGGCCTTCTCTGTGTCAGGCCCGTGAGTGGCTGGTATCCTTGGACACCTGCCTAATGCATGTGGGTGAGGGTCTGCTTACATCCAAACTGTGCAACACCGTTCAGTTTAGATGCAGACGATTAGAAGGGTTTTTATCCTGAACTGCACTTATGGAAATCAAGAACCCCTGCTTGGAGGGCCAAAGCGTTGCTGTAGACAGTGATTTTTTTTTTAGTCTCACTCTACCTGCTTAGAAAGCTGAAACAAAAACCAGTCACTCTCCAAGATCAAAATCTTCAGATGCCTCAAGAGTCATTTTCATTTTGTTTTAGAATTATGGGCTTTCTCCCTCCCTTATCAGTGTCAGATGTAGCCAAATTTAAAAACCATTGCCAAATAATGGCACGCTACTTAAATCTTTCTCTAATCTCTCTTCCCTCTTTACCACCATTATGACCATTTTTCTGGCTAGCCACAAACACATTTCTTTTACAGTGGAATGCCCCATGTTCATTTTGAGCAGTTTTTCTCACCCTCTTGTAGGACTTCCATTCTGTTATTCTCATTCCCTTGGAAGCCTGAACTTCAGTTGTGTAAATGCATTCAAAATAAAAGCTGACCCCATTTGGAAGGAGGTCGAGTTGTTGACTCTATTCTTAGCTTACATCATGACTTAAAGAATTGTGCCCAGGCTCCAACCCCTTGTCATCCACTCTAGTCAAAGTAGAACTCCCAAGCTGCGTCGTTCCTTTGCCTCCCAAACTGTGGGTTTGACCCTACCTGTTGGTTTGTTCATTTATTTATTTATTTATTTATTTATTTTAATTTTTGCTATAGGATGCTGCATGCACTTGCCAGAGAGAACAGTGGGAAAGTGAGAAATCACCCCCCAACCCAGAGGGGATTGCTACACCGTAATCCCTTCTCCTGGGATTTTGGACACACACGCACTGCACCCTGCATGATTTTCAAGCCATCAGGTCCAGCACTCGAACCATGCAGTCAGCCTTGTGGGATCCAGCCGCTTTAACCTCCACGCCACCTGCTGACCCAGCCCTACCTGTTTTCCAGGATAGATTGGCCATCTCTCAGCAACTAGACTAGGCCCTGCCCACTCAGTGGCCACAAGTAGTCACCAAGTATGATAACGCTTCCTGCCCATAATACCATCTAACTCAACAACTCAGAAACTGGCTTCTGCAGAAAGGCAGTTTCCAACCATCATGGACACTGCAAGTGTCACCTGATAATCCTTTCACATATCTCTGCTTATCAATTTGATTCATTTTATTCATTTTACTGAGCAACTACTACATGTGAGGCATTGTGCCGGATGCAGGAGAGTCGGTGATCTGCAGACAGCTCCATCTCCTCCTCCTCCTGCAGCTGTGTCCGACGTATACTGTTCTGCATCGCCTTCATTTCTCTTGGCAACCTAGCCTATCTTAGAGAAGGACTTCCTCAGATTTCTATACCATCCACGTATTAGCACCCTATTCATCCTTCCCAGTGGAAGGAGTAGGATCTGGATTCCATCACACTTTATTTTCTCTGGGGTCTTCGTCCATCCATTTTTGTCTTCTCTCTCTCGGTACCCTCTACCTCTTCCTTGTCAGTGGTTCTCTCCCAGCAATATTTTTCATGTCCAGGTCTAGGAGCCAGCATGCAGCATGTTGGTTAAGGCAGCTGGATCCTACATGGTGACTGCACAGTTAAAATCCCAGACCCAAGGGCTTAAAAAAACACACGTGTATGTACCCAAAATCCCAAGAGAAGAATGGATAAGGGACTGCAGTATGGTCATATCCTCTCGGGGATGATTTCTCACTCTTTCTTTCTCTTCCTCTCTGTCTCTCTCTGGTGAACACATGTGCACTATAGCAAACTTTTTAAAAAATTATAAATAAATTATGTCTTCTTTAATTCTTTCTCTGGTATCCAACTTATCTCTATCTTTCCATAGCCAATTTCTAGAAAGAGAAATCTATACATTTTATCCTCACTTTATCATGTCAGCACCAGCTTCTACCAAAATGGTATCCAAGCAGAATGGGTTCCTCCATAAGTGATCAAATGCCTACTGGATATATCACCAGGTGGATGGCCAAGGCACCCAAAACCATATGTATCTGAATGTCAACTCACCAATTTCCCCAGACTACAAGAGTTTGGATCCCAACCCCATCACTAACTGGCCAAGCTACTTTCAAAAATTTTGGAACTAGGGTCAGCAGGCAGCATAGCAATTAAGGCACTGAACTCCCACATGGTTGACCACATTTCAAGTCCCGGACCCGGTGGCTTGACACTCACACCAGGTGCATGTGCATGTGTGCCCAAAGAGGAGAATAGAGGAGAAGGGATTGTGGTGTGACCATTTCTCTGGGAGGTTATTACTCACTTTCTGTCTCTCTGTCTCTCTCTCTGCCTCTCCAGCAAGCACATACACACGATAGCAAAAATCTGTCCAAAAAAAGAACTTTTTGACTTCAGTTTGATTTGTGAGAATTGAATTGCAAGAAATCTAAGATGTTACCCTACTTGCAAACCACAGGTTAGCCCACCACAGTTTCACAACCACTGGTGGAAGATACGAGTCTCCTAGGTCAGGGACAGAGGACTGTTCATTACTTACGACGACTGCAGTACCCAGACTACCAGCACATTTTGCACTGACTCCCTGTACCCACATTCCCACAGTGATCCATCACATCCCAGATGACACATATTCACACAGTGAGGTTCAGCACCTTAACCACTATGACCGCATGCTGGCCCCAATTCCAAAAATCTTTAAAGGTAATGTGGCCAGTTAATGGTGGGGGTGGGACTCAAACTCTTGTAGTCTAGGAGGTGCGGGGTGGGGGGAGGAATGACACAGTAGCTAACTCATCAGATTGTTGTACTGAATGTGTAGATAAATAAATGCCTTTAGAATAGTACTAGGCACAAAATAAGCCCTAGTATTGTTTCATGACTCTATCTCCCTATAGGTCATTGCTTGAGGGTGCCTGTTATTCATCTCTGCAAGCCCACGTCTTGCACAATGTAGTGCGTGATAAACATTTACTAAATAATTGGTTGTCAAACATCGAAAGACCTTGAAATTTCACATGTAGTATTTTATATTAAATGCTTTGGTGGTAGAAGTCTTATATACTGACTCATCTTAGGCTTAACAAGTAAATTACAATGTTAATGCTAATTATGGAAGCTGTCAAGTTAACCTGAATTGTGTGGGAGGAAAAAAATCACTTAATAGCCTACTTTTTAGGGGGAAAAAAATAACATTTAATAATGCCTAAAGGCTTGTTTTTAAAATATGAAAAGTAGTATTGTCCCTTTAAATAGGTAGTAGGTTAATAGGAGCAACATCAGACAACACGTCATCTTTGCCGTTAGCGTTCATTTGACTTATGGCATCCAGTGAGGTCACAACCATAACTTTAGTGGCTATTGTATTTTGACATGAAACTTTTTAGTAAATAAATATGTATTGGGTATATTTTTATACCAAGTACTTTCGAAGGCTGTAGGAATATCCTAGACAGAAAAAAAAAAAAAAGGCTAACACCTCGCCTGCTCTGGACAGCTCACATTTGGAAGGCAAGGGAAGCATCAGAAATTCTAACAGGTACAGCCTCCGTGATGCAGGTGGGAGGGTCTCTGGCCCTGTCTGCTTGAAAGCAGGCATGTGTATGCATGCCCAGATCCTGGTGGGCTAGAAGACGAGAGGCAGGGGATTGTGGGATAACTGACCCCTGTGGAGAGTCTCTCTCTATCTCTCTTGTACATACACATGTTCTCCCATGAACTACTAAAAACCTCTAATACATAAATATTGGGAGAGTTGGCACCAACGAATAGCATCCCATTTCCATCCCACATTCTAAACTAATTAAAATAAGACAGGGGCTGGCAGGTGGCATGGTGGTTGGGGTGCTTGATTCCCACGTGGCCAACCATGATTCGAGTCCCAGACCTGGTGCCTTGCCTTCTCACTTTCTCTCGTCTCTCTTTCTCTCTCTCTTTCTCTCATGAGCACATGACCTATAGCAAATTTTAAAAATAATAATAAAAATGAATAAAATTAAATAAAGAATTCTTTCAAAAAGAAAAGAAAGAAGACAAAAGAGTCAGCATGTGGAGACCAAAGTAACACCTTTACAAAGGACAAAACTGAGACAGAGGGTCTGGGTCCAGGTGTGTTGAGACAGGTAACCTTTCAATCCCAGTCCCTTGAAGTCAGCAGACTTGCCCATCCAGTCACAGAAGATTTGGGAGCCCACAGGCAGATCTCCCCACACCACTGGACCTTTTGTTGCTTATAAATGGCCTAAAATAATCAGGAGCAAGTGTTCTCTGCAGGCAAAATCCCTAAAGGGAGGCAGCAGAGGGGCCTCTGCTCCTCATGCCCAGTTCCTCCTCCTGTCTCTCAGCTGACCCAGCTCCCATCTGGAGGGAGGAGAAAGGGCAGAACAAAAGGAGTGTTGAGGAAAACTGCTCTGTTGACGGAAGTCAGAGGTATGGCAGGAAATCTTCCCCTCTAACAACAAATCAAGTATTTTCAGGAATAAATAAGTTATAAAGAAGATAAAATAGGGCAGTACGGGGGCCAACAGATGGTGTAGCCGTTAGGCCACTGGACACCCACATGGCCAACCGTAGTTCAAGTCCCGGGCCCAGTGACTTGAAACTCATGTTGAGCATGTGTCCAGGCATGCTCAGGATCCCAGGAGGAGAAGGGAGTGTAGCGTGGCCACCCCTTGTGGGGTGATTTCTCACTTTCCCTCTCACTGTCTCTCTCTCCCCAGTAGAATGCTCACACCCTAAGGCAATATCTCTAAAAAGAAATAGGAGACCAGCAGTTGGCGTAATAGCTATGTCACTGGGCTCCCATGTAGTCAACCTAGGTTCCAGTCCTGGATCCGGTGGCTTAAAACTCACACCAGGCGCGTGTGCGTGCGTGCCCAAGAGAGGAGAATCAAGGAGAAGGGATTGCAGCGTGGCCATCCACCCTAGGGGGTGATTTCTCACTTTCTGTCTCTCTGTCTCTCTCTGTCTTTCTGGTGAGTGCACGTGCCCTATAACAAAAACCTCTCCAAAAAAAAAAGGAAAACGAAAAAAGAGAGTAGTATGAGAAAAAGTGGTGGGGGACAATCTCCTTTGGAATTCTGAGGGAAAGCCACTCAGAGGAGTGACATTTGAGCCAGAGTCCACTAGCCAATGACAGGAAAGAAGGATATTGTTTAAACTGCATTATCTATATAATTGCACTATAACTATTTAATAGATAATTAAAATGGATATGTGGAACCTTATCTTTTTAAACCTTCTATAAGATTAGAGTCTAGAGTTGGAAAGTTTTAGCACATCAAAAGAAGTCAGTGACAAAAACAAATTTCCCAGCGTGTGCATGTGTGTGAGAGAGAGAGAAAATGTCTGTTTGATGTCTCCCTGTGATTCAATGCAAGTGGTGTATCATCCTTGTCAGGAATATCACAGAAATGACATTGTGTTCTCTTTGTATTCCATCAGAATCTATTATTGGTGATATTAGCTTTCATCACCATTAATAGCACACCATTAAGGTAATGTCTGCCATACTCCTCCACTCTAAAGTTACACTTTCCTCTCTGTATTAATACATACTATATAGGAAAGGACTTGGAGACTATGAAGATGTCTTGTCCCCAGCAGTCTTGCAATTTAGGCATTTACTTATTTACATCATATTAATTCACATTCCATTTCATTCAATGGATTGTAATCTCCAACCATCAAGATAGCGTCTTCATCTTTTGGCACAAGAAAATATTTCAGGTTCATTCTGTGCTTTCCCTGCCCCAGCTTGGAATCAAACACTTCTCTGAAGAGTCCTGAACACTTTTAGTAGAGAGAGGTGCTTAGAAATCATTTTCCGGGAGGAGGGGGGAGTGGGGGGGAGTGGGCAGCAGAGGCGGGGACGCCCACTCCTGGGACACAGGCACGTTCTCCGTGGGAGACTCGAGGGTGAGGGTGAGGAGGTGGCGGCTGGGCTGCCAGGGACCGCTGGGAAGGACAGGATCAGGACGCCACGGATAACTGGGATGACGACGAGGACGGGAAAAAAAGAGGAAGCAGAAGTAAAACCAGTAAAAAAATTTCAGAAGAGAAAAAAATAGCAGAGAGTATAAAGAGAAAGAACAGCAAACGAAGAAAAGACAAGAAATCAGAGAGGTTAGAAGAGCCTGAAGAATCGGGACCAGCAGATGGCGTAGTGGTTACATCGCGGGGCTCCCACGCAGTTGGCTGCTGGCCTGGCAGCTTAGAATTTGGTCAGCGCGCGCGCTGTGTGTGTGTGTGTGTGTGTGTGTGAGAGAGAGAGAGAGAGAGAGAGAGAGAGAGCGTGCCCAAAATCCCAAGAGGAGACTGGAGGATTGCAGCTTGCCCATCTCCCCAAGGGGGGTGATTTCTGTCTTTCTGTCTCTGGCAAGCACAAGAGCCCTGTAGCAAAAATCTCTCTTAAGAAAAAAAAGAACCTGGAGAACTGAAAGTGCTAACTCCAGAAGAACAGTTAGCAGATAGACTGCAGTTAAAGAAATTACAGGAAGAGTCAGACCCCAAATTAGCAAAAGAAACTTTCCGTGTTAATAATACAGTTTATGGGAACCGTCAAATGGCATGGCGTAGTGGTTACATTGCGAAACTTCCACATGCCAACCACAGTTCAAGTCCCAGACCCATCAGCTTGAAACATACCAGGCTCGTGTGCATGCATGCCACAAATCCCTAGAGGAGGCTGGAGAGGAAGGGACTGCGGCGTGACCATCCCCCCTGGGGGGTGATTTCTCGCTTTCTGTCTCTATGTCTCTCTCTGTCTGTCTGGCAAGCGCACGCACCCTACAGTGAAAATCTCTCCAAAAATAAATAAACAAATAGATAAATAAATAAATAAATAGATAGATAAATAAATAATGCAGTTTATGGAATAGATGCTATGAACCCATCTTCAAGAGATTGCTTCACAGAGTTTGGAAAGTTGCTAAAGGATAAAACCACACAATAGGAAAAGTCTCTATATTATGCCAGGTTCTTGGAAGCCTTAGAGATGTGTGTATTTCATTGGAAATTGATGAATTGAAAAAGATTACCAATTCAGGGACCAGCAGTTAGTGTAATAGCTATGTCGCTGGACTCCCATGTAGTCGACCACGGTTCACATCCCAGACCCGGTGGCTTAAAACTCACACCGGGCGCATGTGCGTGCATGCCCAAGATCCCAAGAGGACAATGGAGGAGAAGGCATTGTGGTGTGGCCATCCCCCCGGGGGGTGATTTCTCGCTTTCTGTCTCTCTGTCTCTCTCTGTCTGTCTGGCGAGTGCACGCGCCCTATAGCATAAACCTCTCAAAGAAAAAAAGATTACCAATTCATTGACTGTGCTTTGTGGTGAAAATAGAAGCAAAAAAGGCAAAGCCAAACCAAAAAGAAGAAAGGTTCCTGGAGGGGGATTAAAAGCCACCATGAAAGATGATCTGGCACAGGGACCAGTAGTTGACGTAATGGCTATGTCACTGGACTCCCATGTAATCGACCGCGGTTCAAGTCCCGGACCCAGCAGCTTAAACTCACGCTGGGCTTGTGTGCATGCATTCCCAAGATCCTGAGAGAGAATGGAGGAGAAGGGATCACTGTGTGGCCATCCCCCCAGGCGGGGTGGGGGCGGTGACTTCTCGCTTTCTATCTTTCTGTCTCTCTTTCTGGCAAGCACAGAAAGCAAAAAACTCTCGAAAGAAAGAAAGAAAGAAAGAAAGAAAGAAAGAAAGAAAGAAAGAAAGAAAGAAAGAAAGAAAGAAAGAAAGAAAGAGAAAGAAAGAAGGGAAGAAAG
This sequence comes from Tupaia belangeri chinensis, assembly GCF_000334495.1. Classification (NCBI taxonomy): domain Eukaryota; kingdom Metazoa; phylum Chordata; class Mammalia; order Scandentia; family Tupaiidae; genus Tupaia; species Tupaia belangeri. The sequence continues at coordinate 4,688,865 of NW_006198305.1, forward strand.
AAAGAAGGAAAGAAAGACAGGTGGACAGACGATCTGGCAGATTATGGTGGTTACGATGAAAGATATGTACAAGACTATGAAAACTTCATGTGACGTTTTATCTCCTGGTATCTTCTTTCTGTTGCCCACAATCCCTTCAACATGTAGCACAACTTCCTTTCCTTTCAGTTCTGCCAAATGCCACAATCAGAAGTGCAGTATCTTTTGTGCTGGTTATTTAACCCCTTGACACTTAGGTGCCAATGTGCAAATCTTGCTTGACTCTTGCTGCCAAGACGTTAAAGTCAGGAATCTCAGTTACTACTAAATCATAGTTTAAAAAACAAAACAAACCTAATAATGTCCTTGTTGCTGACTCCACAGCAACAGTCACTAAATTGGAAACAAAGGTTGCAACATGACAAAAAATTGTGTAGTACTTACCAGCACCATTCAGTAATACAGCCTTACCCATACCTCCTTGAGCAACTTCCTAACTTGTCGAGAAAAGCAGTTTGCAGCAAGGGCATGTGGCATGCACCTACTATTAACATTCCTTTGTCTTAAAACTGAGTGGCGAGATTAAAAATACATTGTGAAGAGGACTGTTTATCTCAGCATGAAGATACTGAGGCTGAAAAGCACTAGTTGGATACTTAAAAATTGACCAAAACTCTCCAACTTGGAAGCCGAAGAAGGCAAACCTCTCTCTTTCTCTCTCTCTCTCTCTCTCTCTCTCTCTCTCTCTCTCTCTCGTAAGCACATACTCTGTAGCAAATAACACCACCACCAAAAAGTCAAAATCCTGATGCTAGATACACTCATTGCTATTGACATGCACTACATCTAGGCTCTCTCAGGTAACAGAATTAGGGAATATGCATATATATGTACACACACACACACATACTCTACATTTCTATATCTATCCACCTATTTTGTACTGGAAAGCTACAAACTCACAGTGATCTCTCTAATTTCAAACAAACAACAGAGAGTTTATCAGTTTCCTCCCCTTCCATATCTGTAACTCCCTTCTCTAACCATGAGAAACCTTTGTCCTACTACCCTCGGTATCATTTCCTATTGGGACACTTCTGTCTGTAATATCCCATCACCACCGTCTCCTTCTCACTCACCCAGCCCCAGTAGATTCACACCAGGTTGCCTGCATGTCCTTCTCACCTGGTAGACTCCAATGCTGAGGACCAACCAAGCTGCCACTTCCCACTCACCCAGACCCCCGCTTCACACCCTCCCCAAGCCTCTATTACATGCTTGTCTACCATGGGAATGAGTATCCGTCCTTGCTAGGATATGACCTGCATGACAGTCTCCCATTACTCCCCCATGTGTGTGCCCTCCTGGCCCGTTTGACCTCCAGCGTCCCATTCTGGGCTGCCTTTCTGCATGGTTGTCCACCTGGACTTGCTCAGACTCCAATGCCCACCTTGGGTCAATGGCCTGCTCAACCTCATCTAATGGCTTTTGAGCTGTTCTGGAAAGGAAGAGAAGAAAAAACAGATATGGGGGGAAAAGAAGAGAACAATGTTCTACTTTTTAAAATGCTTGGGACCAGCAGATAATATGTTTATGTCACTGGACTCTCACATAGTCAACCATGGTGTGAGCCCCGGACTTGGCAGCTTGAAACTCATGCTGGGCATATGTGCATACATGCTCAAGATCCTGGGAAGAGAAGCAATTGTGAGATGGCCACCCTCACCCACCCCCCGGGGAATGATTTCTCATTTTCTGACTCTCTGTCACTCCAACGAGCACACACACCCTATAGCAAAAATCTCTCCAAATAAAAAATAATAATAATAAATTAAAAAAATAAAATGCTAACTATACTTTCAAAGCTATTTTGTAAGATATTCTGTGAAAAGCTATATGCCTCTTTTAAATAAATTGCTTAGCAAAGTTGTAGATTATTACAGACAATTCAGACAAATGAAACACTACCTTTTTAAAAATAATTATTTATTTAATCTCATTTTTGTTTTTACTTTCTATAGGGGACATGTGCTTACCAGAGAGAGACAGAGAAAGAAAGGAAAATGAGAAAGCAAGCCACCAGGTCTGGGATTCAAACCATGTTCAGCCATATGGCAGTCCAGTGCCTTAACCATCATGCCACCTTCTGGCCCCAATTACTATCATATTTAAATTTAAATTTAGAAATATGTTAGCAATATGTAAGAAGTTTGAGATGCAGTGATGATTGAGAACAGAAATATATATATTTTTTTTTAGGTAACGTACAGATTTAATACTTTTATTTTTTGGAGAGGTTTTTGCTATAGGGCGCATGTACTCACCAGAAAGACAGAGAGAGACAGAGAGACAGAAAGCAAGAAATCACCCCTCAGGAGGGATGGCCACATCACAATCCCTTCTCCTCCATTCTCCTCTCAGGATCTTGGGCATGCACGTACACACACCCGATGTGAGTTTAAGCCACCAGGTCCGGGACTTGAACCACAATCTACTACATGGAAGTCCAGCGACATAGCCTTTACACCAACTGCTGGTCCCCAAATGTAATCCTTTTGTATAGGTAAAAGGAGGTTTTATTGTTGGAGTGAATAGGGGGTTCATTGTCTACAGTTTCTCTTTCTGCTTTGAAGAGGATACAGGAGAATCTGACGGGACAGCAACCTTCAAAAGCAGCAAGGAGGCCAGAAAGATACACTTACCTTTAATTATCTTGAGTAAGGCCACATGTCTAGGAAGCAGCCCTACAGCTAGGAGACATGGAGGAGCATCAAATCGGCCAGAAGTCCTGGCAATCTGTGCCTCCTTTGGGAGGAATCCGACTCCAAGATCAGCCTTCAGAGGGAATCACAGAGATTAAAACTGGGGGACAAGCAAGTGGCATGGGGGTTAAGGCGCTAGACTCCCACATGGCCAGTCATGGTTTGAGTCCCGGACCTGACAACTTACTTTCTCATTTCCTCTCTCTCTACTTGTCTCTCTCTGGTGAGCATGTGTATCCTATAGTAAATAATAAAAATAAATAAAATTAGGTAAAAATAATTCTTAAAAAAAAATTATTAAAACTGGCTATCTTACCAGACTACTTTAAATCAGAATAGATAAATGTTAAAGACTGAATCTAACTACTGGAAAAGTTGCCAGTTATACCAGGGTGTTTCATTTTAGATATATAATGTATATGATGTTGAATTTTCTGCTTTTGTTTTTTATGCTACATTTATGTTTAATTTTCTGCTTTCAGCCATGTTTTTTAGCCAACCAACTCTTCTACTAAGAACAACTGGAAAAGTTGGATAAAATACAAATATCATTTGTTCAAAGGCAACCAAAAACTGCCAAAACAGCCAAGAATTGAGAGCCCAAGAGATCCTTTCTTCAGGTTCCCCCTAGAAGCAGATCACAGGAGAAAAATTTCAGTATAAGGAGGTGCTTTCTAGAAGCATTAGTAGGG
>NW_006198305.1:4692309-4693004 GCF_000334495.1 Tupaia belangeri chinensis
AAGTAAAGGAAGACAGCTAAAAAAGAGTTGGTTGCTGGGGCCAGAAGGTGGCATTGTAGTAAAGGCAGTAGATTCCCACATGACCAACCATAGTTCAAGTCCTGGGTCCAGAGAAAATTACGCAAGAAACACGTGTGTGCATGTCCAAAATCCCTAGAGGAGAATGGAGGAGAAGGGGTTGCAGTGCACCCATCTCCCCCTGGGTGGGGGGTGATGATTTCTCTCTTTGCCTCTCACTGTCTCTCTCTCTCTCTCTCTCTCTCTCTCTCTCTCTCTCTATCTCTCTCTCTCTCTGGTGAGCACACATACCCTCTGGCAAACACCTGGAAAAAAAAGTTTAAAAAAAAAAAGTTGACAGGACCAGCAGTTAGCGTAACGGCTATGTCGCTGGACTCCCATGTAGTTGACCGCGGTTCGAGTCCCGGATCCGGTGGCTTAAACTCACATTGGGCACATGTGTGTGCGTGCCCAAGATCCCGAGAGGAGAATGGAGTAGAAGGGATTGCAACGTGGCAAGGGGGGTGTGATTTCTCACTTTCTAGCTCTCTGTCTCTCTCTGTCTTTCTGGTGAGCACATGCACCCTATAGCAAAAAAACTCTCAAAAAAAAAGGTGATTGTGAAACAAGTTGCCACTATCAGGAACTGGAGCTTGAGTTCACTGGGGAACTCCAGAAGACCTCATACTTTAGAGTTA
>NW_006198305.1:4693020-4733752 GCF_000334495.1 Tupaia belangeri chinensis
AGAGAGCTGGGGTATTTGTACTCCAGCTGCATTTTATCAGGCCTCATAACCACGGTGCTGAAACTACACAATAATGTTACAAGAAAGAAAAACAAGTAAGTCATTCTCTCTTACAAAGATAGATGCAAGAAAAAAAAAAATTTGTCAACTAAATCTAGCTATAAGAGAAGAATCTATCACATCTAGGTTGGACTTTTTCCAAGAATACAATACTGGTTTCTATTAGAACATCAGTTAGTACAATTAACCACAAGAGATGAGCAAATGAGAAAATTGTATAATAGTTTATATAAAATATTACTGAATACTCAGTTTGGATATTTATCAAATGCTTTTTTTTTCAAAGACGAACAGAGTGCTAACAACGTTCTAACTTCTGCTCAGCTATTGCATGGCTTATTTTACATCTAATAAGTAAAATGACCAAGTTATAAGAGTAACATACACTAATTACAGGATCAAATTTTTGTATATTACGTGTAATCACCTATATCTTTACAATGTATAACATTTCTTTTTCCAGCACGACTACCAAGTTTCAGTCAAGACAAAGACATTACTATATACATCATCAGCAGCAAATAGCTTTTCATTTTTTCGTCAATTAAATGTACTTTTTTTTACTTTTTCTTCCCCTGTTCCCCTCCCTCTTTCTATTACCCTCCCTCGTGTTACCCCTTTCCTTACTATCTCTAGTATCTACTCTTGCCCTCCCTGCTACTATACCTTCCAAACTTTCAGTTTCTGCCATAGAGCACAGATAATTGGTATATATTGAATGGGAACATACAAAGTCTGTCTTTCACTGCCGGACTTGCTTCCCTACAGGATCAAGTTTTAAAGAACCTAGAGGAAACTCTTAAATAGGCATAGCTATATTAAGAATAATGACAGGGCCAGCAGATGGCATAGTAGTTACGTCGCCGGACTCCCTCATGGCTGACCATGATGTGAGTCCAAGACCCAGTGGCTTGAAACTCACACTGAGTGCATGTGCGTGTGTGCATGCCCAAGATCCTGAGAGGAGACGAAGGAGAAGGTACTGCGGCATGGCCATCACCCCCCAGGTGTGGGAGGGGTGATTTCTCACTTTCCCTCTCACCGTCTCTGTCTTTCTCTCACTCTGGCAAGCACAAGAGCACCCTCAGGCAAAAACTTCTTAAAAAAGAAAAAAAAAATGAATAATGACAATTGTCTAAGAGAAAACATGTTTATCTTATGAATTAATGAATCAAAGCCAATTCATCAGAGGCGGCAGGCTAGAAAAGATGGAGGACGAGAGTCAAGCCAAATATGGGGATGTTTATAGATACATTATATTCACCAGAGTTCTTCAGAGAAACAAAAGCAACAGGATAAATACATATGTAAGAGAAGGGGTTTATTATAAGAATTATCTTACATGATCACAAGGCAAAGAAGTCACACAACCGGCTGTCTACAAGATGGAGGAACAGCTGAAAGAGTCTGAAGTAGAAAAGCTGGTGCAGTTCTACTCTGAGGCCACAAGAGGCCTCATAATTCTGGAGGCCAGAGCACAGTCAGGCCACTGGAATGAGCCCTGAGTTCAAAGGTTAAAGAACTTGGAGTCTGGCTGGCTGGAGAGGTGCAGGAGCCGGTAGGGACAAACATAGCCAAGGTCCAAGTAGAGGAGCAGAAGTGGAGTAGGCAATATGCAGGAATAGACCATAAAGCACACTCTAGAAAGAAGGATCCAGAGAGAGGGCAAAGGAGGAGAAGAGGAAATAGAACCCAATTTCTTCTGTTTGTTCCTCCCACACTCCTACCCAATTAGGTGGCACCTGCCCACATTGAAGGAGGATTTTCCTCTCTTGGCTCGCATGCAATCTTGTCTGACAACAAAGACACACTTAGAAACGATGTTTCACCAATCTTCCCAGGCATCTTCCAATCCAGTCAAATTGACATCCAAATGTTACCTTTACATTGGTGAACATGAGGCAGTATGTGCATGAAGTAAAAGGGGTACGATGACAGGGACAAGAACATAAAAGCATGAGTGTAGAAGATAAAGAAAATCCATATGTTCATGTTAAGTAAAACCTTAGGTGCTATTCTAGAAAGAGTTATGATAGCAGAGAATGAGAAGGTACACACCAGAAATGTGCGCCTTCTCAATTTCTGACTGTCTGCGTAGCTTTCTGATTGTTGTCATCAAACAGGTGACTTTTGTGTTAGATCCAACCTTTCTAGGAATGAGGTGAGTCCAGGAAAGAGTTAGGTCTACTTGGTGGCCTGAGCGTAAAGGCCTATTCAGGTTGTCAATCACCCAGAGGTATGTGAGGCAGATGCTGTTGTCAGGAATATCCGGCACTATTCATCATTCAGTTGACATTTATGGAGGTCAGCCATGTTGCAGATTCATTCCTTTCCCTCAGTAAGGGTGCCATCTGGTGGGAGAAACAGCAAATGTAACATGAGAAAGGACATGCAAAGCTAGAGCAGCACAAAATGTATTTCGTGAGTATAAAAATGAGTACCTACCTCACTCTAACACTATACAATCCAACATGCTAGCCACTGATCACTTATAGCTCTTTAAATTTTAATTTAATTCATTTAAAATGTAGTTCCTTAGTCATGCTAGCCACATTTCAAAGGATCAGAAGTCACATGCCATGTGGGACTATGCAAACAGAATAAGAATACTTCGAGTTGAACCCATAGTGCAAAAGTTTGGTGCTGCACAGAAGACATATCCCTGTATGGCTGATCAAGTTTCAAGTCCCAGCCCCAGTGGCTTGAAAAATGCACAGCCATACATATGTGCACTCAGGACCCTGATGGAATAGAGAATTAGAGGGAAAAGGATTGCAATGTGAGCAGGCCCATTGAAGGGATGCTGCTCCCTTTCTCGCCTTCTCTCTATCCCATGCCTTCAGCATTAAAACTAACTTAAAAATAAAAAAGTATATGAATACTTTGTGGTGCAGAATATTTTGTTTTGAATTGGATAGCATGTCAATTTTAGAGAATTTAGAGAAGGTTTTTCAATGCCTAAGTTATCTCTTTCCAAATGCATAGAATTGGGGGGGGAATGAATATTATTCCAAGAAAAGAAAACAAAAATGAAAAAGAATGCCAAGAAATGAATGTGGAAATTCAGATCATTCAGTCCTATATGCCGTGTAAATGAGCTTAGGCTTTTTCCCATGTGTAGGAGGATCCCAAATCAACTCATTCAACTCAGAATGCAGAAAAGACAGCTTCTGTTAAGTAGAACTTTCGTAACATCATGGTGGCAGGAAAGAGGGTGTCAGAACAGCATCTGGACCCCTTTGCTGCTCTGGCTCCTCACTGATCTCTGGGGTGATGAGGTCCCTTGTGCCTCAAGGGTCACTGCCTGCCCTATTGATAAGGGCATGCTGGAGCCAGCTCATACCAGCCATCAAGAGCTGATGGTGTGCATCTTTTCTCAATTCTTTTCAGGAACCTCATTTGACAGCTTGAAATTGGCCAAGGCAGAAGTATTTATACCACAGAAATTAGCAAACACTAAGAATCCTATGAATCAATCTGTTTTGTTTTTGTTTTTCTGGGAGAGCAAATTTACTAGTACATACTGATTCTCACTTCTGTGAGTAGTGTAATATCTAGGTTGGCCTCTCAGTTGTCAGGGCAGGGAGAGGCTTCCTGACAGCTTCCGCCTCACTTTGGCCTTTGCTGGCATCTGTAGATCCCCCTGAGCCTCCACTGCATCTTCCAAATGATTCTTGGCCTAGGACTCAAGGTCCCCTTGCATTTTTGCGGTGGTGGACACCAGGGAATTGTCTTGGTTCTCAATGACACAATGTGAAGGTAGAGCTACACAAGGAAACAGGGCAACCTTTACCAGGCCCTCAGCTTAAGAGACATGGATTACATTCGGTTGTTATTTCAAACCTAGTCTAGTTTTCCTTTGGTTGGAAGTTTTGTGATGGTAATTCATTACTTAATGAAGGCCAATGTTCCCTTTGGACCCAAATGTGTCATGCTCTCCTTTTTTTGATTGGCATAGTTAGGTATTCCAAGCTAAGAGATGAAAGACTTGTGAAGTTTTGGTTTATTAAACTTAACCCAGATTCATATAATTCAAAGTGATGTTTTTGGCCTCAAAATTTTTCTGAGAAACTTTCTAGATGCTATATACCAAGAAAATAGAGAAGTCAGAAGAAGAGAATATCCCCAATGACACCATCAAGGACAGACCTTGAGAATGGTGCAAAGGCACAACTTTTAAGCCCTCTGAGTCACTTGGCTACTCCTTCCCCACTCCTGTTTCTGTGAGGTATGGGTTGTTATGGTGATGGGGAGTAGGCTGAAGTAAGAAGTGCTTATGAGAGATCTGAAATATGCGATCTACAGTATATAAATCCTGTCAGCATTTACTCCCCTGAGCCTGCTTCAAGACAGCACATTTCCCACGCCGTGAATCCAGTGAATACCAGGTGGTCAGTGACATGGTCTGGGAGTCTGTGTGGCCCTGGGACGCCATAGTTATACTATGGGGAGAGAGATGCCAGCAGAGGACCAAGTTAATGCCGAAGCAAATGACTGCGTCATTTTACATTATTCTCTATCGATAGCTAAATTTGTCCTTAGAGAGAAGACAGTTTGATTTAGGACTTGAATTACATGGGTGAGTATGATGTAAGAGTAAGGGTGCAGGGCCAACTGCAGCATGGTGGTTAAAGTAGCTGATCCCACATGACCAACTACATGACCCAGAAAGCAGATGGCTACAAAGGATTAGAAGTGAAAGTCAGGGGAAGTTCAGGAACTGCAAGGCTGATTTCTGGGATGGGAAATCTCTAAGACATCCTAGATTGTTGCAGATTTCTTGGCAGAACAGAAAACTCGGGGGTTTTTTTGCTTGTTTGTTTTTGTTTTGTTTTGTTTTGTTTTGCTATAGGGCTTGTGCACTCGCCAGAAAGAGAGAGACAGAGAGAAAGCGAGAAATCCCCCCGCCAGGGGGGATGGCCACGCCGCAATCCTTTCTCCTCCATTCTCCTCTCAGGATCTTGGGCATGCACGCACACACACCTAGTGTGAGTTTAAGTCACTGGGTCCGAAACTCAAACCGCGGTCGACTACATGGGAATCCAGAGACATAGCCATTACGCTAACTGCTGGTCCCCAGAAAACTCAGTCTTGAGAAGCCAGCAGGTGGTGTGGTGGTTAAGGGTGCTGGATTACCACATGGCCGACTGCGGTCCAAGTCCCAGATTTGGCGGCTTGCTTTCTCACATTCCTTTCTCTCTCACTCTGTCCGTCTCTGGTCAAGTGTGTGTGTGTGTGTGTGTGTGTATTTAAATAAAATAATTCTTTTAAAAAAGAAAGAAAGAAAACTCAGTCTTGAAGTCTTCAATGAACGGAGAGGAATGAGCTCCAGTTTACCAGTGATTGACCCTGAGAAGAGGGTGGCAGAGATCCACCTGAATACCAGGCTTCTCTTTTCTTTGAGAATGAAGAATTCCTAACCAAGAGAAGATTTAGAGGAGCCAGGAAGAAGTCAGCAGTTCCTTTCCCTCCCCTACAAACAGTCTTCAGATGAGGAAAATGAAAGAGCTATTTAAGAAGACATGGTTTGAGGCATTGAGTCAGGTTTCAGTTAAAACCAGGAGGGCAAGACAGGAGATGCAAGTACATGAGATGCAGAAGAGTTTCCCACCCATGGAAGACAGTTTGCAGACTGTGCAGTGGGAAGGCAGACCAAAGTGGGAGGAACCAGGGCTGAGAAAGTGCCGAACAGTAAGATGGAAAGGTGCAGAGGACCAGGAGGGAAAATGGTGGTTTAATCTAGTTTTCTTTGTTTTTATTTTTTTCTCTTTTTTTAAAGAATCATTTATTTATTAATATATTTCTTTATTTTAAATTTTCTATTGAGCACATACGCTCATCAGAGGGGGTGGGGGTGAGAAGGTAAGCCCCCAGTCTGGGACTTGAACTGTGGTCAGCCACATAGGAGTCCAGTGCCTTAACCACCATGCCACCTGCTGGTATCAGATTTAGTATTTTTGGCAATAATGAATCATAGAAAGGAGAGGTCCAGTTGGAAGTGACTGACAGAGCTTGGGTTAGGAGGAAGTAACTGAAGCCCTTGCCTGAGGCACAAATTTAAGATGATGCCCAAAAACTCATTAACCAAGATCATTTTTTTTTTTTGCAGAGGTTATTTTTGTTTTGGTTTGGTTTTTTGTTTGTTTGTTTGTTTTTAGCATAGGGTGCGTGTGCTCACCGGAAAGACAGAGAGAGAGAGAGAGAGAGAGAGAGAGAGAGAGAAGAAAGTGAGAAATCACTCCACAGGGGGAATGGCCATGCCGCAGTCCCTTCTCCTCCATTCTCCTCTCAGGATCTCGGGCACACACGCACACGTGCCCGGTGTGAGTTTAAGCCACCGGGTCTGGGACTCAAACCGTGGTCGACTACATGGAAGTCCAGTGACATAGCCATTATGCCAACTGCTGGTCCCCAAAATAAATATTTTAATGCAAACTTTTAAAAAATCAAAGTTAATGCCAAAATAACCATGATGAACCAAATGGTAACATTTAAAAAAAAAAAAAAAGACAGGTTATCTGTGTTACAACCCTAAGTTGTTATGCAACGGGGACAGTTATTTGCAACCAGTCCATGTTTGCAGAACCAGCCTGTTGAGTCTCTGATTGGGGTTTTTAGACTCTTGGCAATGGCATAGGAACAGATTAAACAATGCACACATAGTTATCATTGGACCACTCAGAATACGGGAGGACGTTTTGATAAGCATATATCGGGGACCATAATCTTTCATTGCCTAATGTTCCATTATGGCTTAGTAGGGCACTGGTGTTTGACTTCAGATGTCCTAACTTTAGCCCAAGTTGCTCTGTGCTGAGAGTGATCCAGCTGCAAGCAGAACTGGCCTGGTCTCACGGAGATGGGGCGATTTCCCAAGACCAGAGAAGCTGTGTGTTTTCAACAGAGTTAAGCCACAGAGAAGTAGAGGAACCATGGTTAGTGTCAGAGACCTTGCACACTTGGAGCAGACTGAGGGGTTCCCATGGGCCTGGTGAGGGGATTAGGTGCAACTGTATTCACAGGCAAGTCTCTGAGAAGCACAGGCAAGGCCAATATCCAGAGAGACCAATATATCAGAGGCAGAAACCAGCCACAAGGAAGGTGAGTAACTAACAAGGAATGACCCTCCCCCCACTGCTAAAAACTGAATCCCAAGAAACATTTAAGACTGGATTACCTAGGGCACAGTTTACTCTCACACAAGGGGCCACCAGGGTCAAGAAATAGTCAACAGCAAGGTCACTAAGCCTGGGTCCTTGTCTGTGCATCCCAGAAAGACAATCAGGCCCAAGGCCCAGAAAGAGGCCAAGACTCAAAATGGCATGGAAGGTGTAAGAGCCTTCCAGAAGGAAGAGAAGCAGATTTGGGCCTCACCTGATCTCAAGAGGGTGGAACACTAATTCTTTGTAAACCTCATTTCAACTTCGGTTGGAATTTCCTTCCCTATTAGAATAATTAAGACAAAAAAGTGTGTTACTTTTTGTTGTTTTTTTACTAAATTATCATTGATATATAAGTAGGCACAATGAATATTGATGAAATAACTGAAAAAAAAATGATTAAACAAATGAATGTGTTGAGTAAATGGACACTTTCCCAACTACCCCCAAAGTCCTGGATATCACATGGTGGGTGATTTGCATTTATCGGCTACTGGGGTCCATTTTGAGTGAGGCCTTGGGACAGGCTGCCTGCTGGTCTGTGGCTTCCAGCCTTATTCTGGGCACACCTTCTTCAGTGTCCTTGCATGACACCTTCATTCATAGGAGGTCTCCAGAGAAATGGCTCCAACCCATGCAATGTGCTCCCAGGCCCTGGACCTCCAGGGAGAACTTCTGCATGCTGATGTCTTTCCAGGAAGGTTCATCATGTGTTGAAGAAAATGCTAAGTGCTGCCTGCCTCCTGGGTATCCTTCAGCGCTTACAAAAAAGCTGTACAACTATACATACCCATGGTCCTGGTTGGCTGGGAGGCTCGGGGTGGTGTGGTGAAATCCTGTTCACCATACTGGAGGTGTTCTGGAATTCTAGACTGCCTCTTGGACCGCAGGATGCAAAGTCTTGGCCTGCCATACTGTATCGGGCTGGCCCTGGAGATGGGGAAAGGTGCTGAGAGAGGAACCCTGTTCTCCTGGCTGGGACCTTGTGGGTGAGAAATATTGATATAGATAGTAGAAGGAAGAACTGAAAATCTCATCCTCATCAGGAAAATTGTATAATTCTATGACATAGGTGATGTCATAGACATCAGAGTACAAAGCAGAAACTGAGGCCACCAAAGGCTCTTCCATCAGGAAATCGCCTGTGAGACTCTCATTGAAGACAGAGTCCTATGCCCCATTGGAAGGGCCTAAGGCCTGAGGTAGAGGGGGGGCTATAGAAATCGGAAACAGAGGGGAAAAGAGAATCAGGATTTGTTCATGTTTTGGGTGAAGTGGGCATGATCTTCTTGGCTGGTAGGATAAGGTTTGGTTGCTTTTGTGATTGCTGTTGTTGCAGCATCCTCCATTTGAGCCTCCTGCTCCTGAACCAAACTTTACTGTTGACTCCCATAGTTTGAGTTTCAAAGCTAGTTCCTTTTGGAGAATTTTATCTGGAAACAGTCTGGCTAAACAGTGCCTCCACCTCTTCATGATGTTTGTGGGTGAATATGGTATGTTCTTGATGTTTCTTCCATGTTCTGGGACTTGTTGGATCCTGCAGTATCGAATTCATGTGGAAATCATTTACGTTGAGAGAAGAATCTGGCTGGAGATTCCCTGAAGCCATTCTGTTCATCAGGTTTCCATTATGAACCCCCTTGGAGTGTTCACTGCCAATCCTGCTTGAAGTGTCTCTACCCGGAAACACAGTCTCTCTTGTGCTCCTTCTCTTTCTTTCTTTCTGTCTCTGGAGAAATACGTTTTTCTGTTTGTTTGTTTTGTTTTTGTAGAAAAACCCTGTACAGCAGTAGTTTTTACCCTTTACTGTGTCCTAAACTCCTTTAGAAGTCTGGTGAAGCAATTGCACCGCTTCTCAAACTAATGCTTTTAAATGCCTAAAATAAACACATATAATCACAAGGACACCTGCTTAGTTCAGGCAGCTATTACAAAATATCAGAAACCGTGTGCCTTAAATAACAGACATTGATTCTTACCATTCCGGAGGATAGAAGTCTGAGGTCCAGGTGTCAGCATGGTCAGGTTCTGGTGAGGACCCTCCCGCTAGCATGAAAACAGTCACTTCTCTGTGCCTTCACATGGCAGAGCTCTGACATCTCTTTTTAGAAGGTCATCATAAGGGCCCATCCTCTTGACCGCACCTAAACCTAATTATCTCCCAAAAGCCATCATCTCCAAACAGTATCAGATGGAGGGGGCAAGGTCAAAGGTTCAGCATATGGATTTCAGGAAGACAAAAATGTTCAGTCCATAACAAACCTATTATGTTAAAATATAGCCATGGGCCAGCCCCATAGACTGCTGGTCAAGGGAGGCAGATCCCACATGGCCTACTGCAGTTTGAATCTTGCCCTAGCAATCTGAAAAACATGGTGGGCACCTGAACATGCGCGTCTGAAGTCCTGACAGGATGGAAAAATGCAGAAGGGGTTTAGCATGACTGTGCCCCATTGGTGGGTGCTTTCTTCCTCTCCCTCTCTCTCTCTCTTTCTCTTTCTCTAGAGAGCGCACATGTCCTCTGGCAATATATGTATATACAGATAGCTAGGTGACAGATATAGATACAAATTTCAACGTACTTTTTAAATTTGTGGTAAAGTAATATGTAGTAAATAAGATCTACCACAAGTCTAATAACTGCCATTATTTTAAAGCGGTGATAGGGCCAGCTGGTATCATGGTAGTTGAGGGCAGCTGGGACCTCCATTGCCGACTGTGTAGTTGAAAAATATGTACTTGAAAAATATGCTGGGCACCTGTGCATGCATAGCCAAAATCTCATAGGAGACTGGAGGAGAAAGGATTGTGGTGTGGTCATTCCCCCAGTTCAGATACATATATATATATACACACACGTATATATATATATACGTGTGTGTATATATATATATACATGGTATGTTCTTATCATATCATGGTCCTACTGCCTCAGCTCCTGAGTCTCTGGGATTATAAGCAAGGACCACTGTGCCCATCCTTGAGCTGGACTTGGAATTGACCCAGACCTCCCAGGTGTTCTCAGCCTGTAGAGCCTTGCATCTTAGAAACCTAAGACTTATTTTTAATCTCTGTGTTTGTATTTCCTCATAACTGTAATTATCAACTGGATTGTTGTAAGCACTATATAAAATAATACACTGAAAGCTCTTATCATAGCACCTGGCGTGTTGTGTAAGATTAGTAAATAATGTGTATTAACTACCTCAAGCTACTTTACCCCTAAATTCTTCCTAATGCCAACAATCAATCTAGCTATGCAAGAATTAGATGTGGAGTTCTGCTAAAGACAAGTGATTCGATTTAGAGACTATATTTTATTTCTTTTCATTTAGTTTAATTTCTAGATGACTATTGCCTACACTGCCTCGCTCCCTCAGGGAAGAAAGAGCTACCTCAAACCCTTCCAAGAGTGCCTGGGGCTCTCTCACAGTGGAGGTCTGAAAAGACAAGCGAAACCCTCCTGCGTGAGGCACGGGCAGAAATGAAGAGTACCAGTCACATCACCCAAGGTAGACACACTTGACAGATGTTTCTAACTTCCCTTCTCTGTAAAGTTATGTGTAAGTGCCAGGCAAAGCAGACATAAGCTAAGACTTCAAAATATTTAATATATTAAGTTAGAAGTTCTATTGAATTCACAGAAAAAAAGACCAACTAGTCAGAATGACTAATTTTCTGTGAAGGGAGAAACAGAAGACACTGAAAAGTAGTTAACTGTGGCCCGTGGGTACATGAAGGAAGCTGATAGAGACTGTAAGATGCAAATGATGGGTAGAGCAGTTACAGGGAGACTCAGGTGATCCCACTCTTCTCATCTGTTGGGTTGCAAATAACAGAAAACACCAGAAACTCGATGATTTCTAAGAATCAAGGTTTAATCCGTTTGGAGGTTCAGGGGCTGCACTCAGTGAGGGTGGGCCACATGGCAAGGCAGAGCAGAACAGGAGTCCACATCCATCTGTGTCTATGTCTGTCTCATTCCTTCACTTTATAAACCCACCAGGAGTCAGTCATGTATGCCCTGACCCGATGACCTTAATCCTATCGCTTCCCAAAGGCCCTACTTTTCAACACCATTGTAGAATTAAATCTTGGGAACCAGCAGTTAGCGTAATGGCTATGTTGCTGGACTCCCGTGTAGTCGATCGCGGTTCTCGTCCCGGACCCGGTGGCTTAAAACTTACGCCGGGTGCATGTGCATGCGTGCCCAAGATCCCAAGAGGAGAATGGAGGAGAAGGGATTGTGGCATGGCCATCCCCCGTGAGGGGTGATTTCTCGCTTTCTGTCTCTATGTCTCTCTCTGTCTGTCTGGCAAGCACACGTGCCCTATAGCAAAAATCTCTCAAAAAAAAATGAAATTTTAATCCCATTACAGTGATTTACCTGATTTTAACATGTTATTTGGGGAGGACACATTCAAACCATAGCACTACCCCTTGGATTGGGAGCCTAGACAAGAGAAGTACCTGTTCACATTCTGCTCTTTCTCTTGCCTATGCTATATCTCTCTTCTCCTCTGTCTCCTCACCCCATCCCAATCCAGGATCACCTACATAATTTACAGGGCCCAGAGCAAAATAAAAATGTGAAGTCCATTCTTCAAACTTTGTTAAAAATTTCAAGATGGCCCGGCCTCTGTGGTGCTGCTGGTAGCATGTCCATACTATAGAGCTGGAAGCCACATGCCAACTACAGTTCAAGTCCATGGCCCAATTGACCTGAAAACCCCAGGATCCTAGTAGGCTGGGGGACTGAAGGAAGGAGACAGCAGTGTGACTGAACCTGACCCCCTTAGAGGGTGCCTCTCTCTCCCTCCCTCTCTCTCTCCCTCTATTGTGCACACAGACATGCTCTATCACAAATAATTACAACAATAAGAATACACTTTTATCATTCTTAAGACCTATTTTATTTAATTTTATTATTTTCTTTTTCTTATTTAACCAGCGAGAGAACAAGAGAGAGAGGGAAAGTGAGAAAGCAAACCACCATGTCTGGGACTCAAACAACAGGCAGACATGTGGGACTCCAGTGCCTTGACCACTTGCCACCTGCAAGCCCCAAGAAGACAATAAAATGTTTTAAATTCCAAGAAGGCGAAAGTGTTAAACCAAGCACAGAACCCTATGCAATGGCATGGGCCACACACACATGCCACCTCCACCCTCTCCTCCATCCCTGTTGTGCCTCATTTCTTACCCACCTGTCTCTAGCTCCGAGAGGACATTCAGCCCCAACCTCGCTCTGTGCAGCCAATATAATTATAGACTCACTCCCAGATTGTTTGGGCTTCAAAAGACCCTGAGATCAGCCCTTTTGTTTAATGCACCAGAAAACCAAGAGGTTGTTGAGTACAACCATGAGGACGTACTGGCTGAATCGAAGTTTTCAGACCATCCCAGGGCTCTTCTCACCAAATCACTGCCCTGCCTTTCTCTCTTCCAGCAGGTTTTCTAAGTAAACTCATTTTGCGGTTCCTTTTGTCTCTTAACTTTGGTTCACTATAGAAAGGAGTAAGGGAGAAGAAAAAGGAAGGAGAACAGAGGTAAGAATAGGCCGAATTGATCAGCAAATTTAAAAATGTGACAATCAATCTGGGGGATGGTTTCTCACTTTCTGTCTCTGTGTCTCTCCAGCAAGCACATGTGCCCTATAGCAAAAATCTCTCTAAAAAAAGCTTTTTTTATAAAAAAGGATCAAAAGGAGGGACCAGCAGGTGGCGGTGGTGGTTAAGGCGCTGGACCCTCCCACATGGCCCACCACGGTTCAAGTCCTAGACCTGGTGGCGTGCTTCCTCCCTTTCTCTCTCTCTCTCTCTCTCTCTCTCTCTCTCTCTCTCTCTCTCTCTCTCTCTCTCTCTCTCTCTCTCTCTCTCTCTCTCTCTCTCATCAAATTAAAATCAATGAATGAATAAATAAAATTAAATAAATGATTCTTAAAAAATAAAAAACAGGATCAAAAGGTATGTGGCCTAGTGCTATCAGCATGGTCTGGACAGCATCATGTGAAATACTATATTCTTTGGGTCCAGATTTCTAAGATTAGAGAACCAAAATTAAACATGCAGAATAAAACTGCAAACATGATTAAAGTAGGGAAACAGGAGTTTTTAATAGAAAAGTGAGGATTTTAACAGAAAAATATACCCACACCAGAAAGGTATATTATCTGTGTGTGTATATATATGCATATATATATATACACACACACACATATTTATACACATATATTCCAAATTTACTACAGGGTACATATGCTCACCAGAGAGAGAGAGAGGAAAAGTGAGAAAGCACATCCACAAGGAGGAATGGCCACACCACAATCCCTTCTCCCTAAAGGCACATAGAGCTGTTGGAGGACAACAGTACTGGCCACGGGATTAGGTGTTACTTTTATCGTGAGAGCTTATCATGAATATTTAGGAGGAGAGGTCTGTCTTTGTAGCCAGTTCTTTTATTTGATTTTACGGGCTTTGTGTGTGTGTATGTGGGTGGGTGTTCCTGAGTACTTTTTTTTCAGGCAAGGGAATTGTATTACCTGCTGGGTGAAAGTTGATATGCATGTCTAGTGTAGACTTTGAAGGTATGAGCATGCGTATAGGGAAGATTTTTGCCCATTTCAGTTTATTTCCCTGAGCGGTAAGTGGGATGCTGACCAAGGGTCAGTATCTGTGTCTGTGTGCATATGCAGAACGAGTAGGGAAGACGGTAACTTTTTTTAGGTTCTTTGAAGAAAGCTTGGGTAAAAGAAAAGAAAAAGGAAAAGAGAAGAAGAGAAGAGGAGAGAAGAAAAAGAAGAAAAGAAAAAGAAAAAAAGAAAAGTAAAGAAAAGAGAAAGAGAAATCAGCTTCTCCTTCCTGGCTGGGAACCAGGAGGGAGGGGGAAACCTGGAGAAAGTTCAGTGTAACTCTTGATAAACTGAAATTGACCAGGCCTTCTGCTATAATCTCAGGGCTGTCTAGTCATATCTGGCCATCTACCTGTATCACTAGGAGACAGAGCCTTGCAAAAATTAAGGAGAAAGGCTAGAGAGAAAACACACACACACATTCAGTTCTCACAAAACTTTACTTAGTCATGAGCTATCAGGAAATTTTCTTCAAGTTTCTACTTGTTCAGTCATTGACTCTACTTTCCTTTGCCAAGCGCTATTGCAGGTGTTAATAACACACCAGTAAATAAGGTCCCTGATCTAAAATGTTCCACAAGGAAGTCAGAACAGTGAAATATAACCCAAAGATGTTAAATTAAAGAAAGGGGAAGGGGGCAGCAGGTGGCGTAGTGGTTAAGGCACTGGACTCCTATGTAGTCATCTATGGTTAGAGTCCCAGACTCAGAAAACTATACCCACGCCAGAAAAACATACTACCATGCCTGGCGTGTGTGCGTGTGTGCCCAAAATCCCAAGAGGAGAATGGAGGAGAAGGGATTGTGGCATGGTTATCCCTGCTGGGGGGTGATTTCTTGCTTTCTGTCTGTCTCCCTTGCAGTGAGCACACACACCCTAGATGAGAAATCTTTCTCTTTCAAAAAAAAATAAAAAGCAGACTATTAAACTGTGTATACTTTGGTTTTTAAAAAATATTAAAGTAAAATACACCTAAATGGGTCCAGCTGGTGGCACAGTTGTTGGGGCAGCTGTAGCCCACAAGGTCAGCTGCACAGTTTGAGCCCTGGACCCAGCAACAACATGCTGGGTGCGTGTGTCGTGTGCCCAAAGTCCCAAGAAGATGAAGGCGAAGGGATTGTGGTGAGGCCATTCCGCTTTTCGGGATGGGCTTCCTTACTTTCTCCTTCTATCTCTCTGTCTCTCGAAAGTGAGTATATACACCCTGTAGCAAATGTTAAATATATGTGTGTGTGTACATATATATGTATGTGTGTGTATATATATTTATATATGTATGTATTCACACATATGTGTGTGTATATATATATATGTGTGTGTCTGTATGAGGTCCCTTGTGTGGGGTGTATGTGTGTATATATACATATATATATACAACTAAAAAGAGGTTTTCTTGGCTGAAGAAATTACAAGTCATTTTATTTTTCTTATACTTTAATATAATTTTCCTTCTATATTACACTTGTGATATGTATTACATCTATAATAAGACAAAAAATTGATAACTTTTGACAATGTGATAGTATTTCTAAGAATCTTTCCCCTAAGGAAATAATCTGAAATATGAATACTTTTGAAAATTGCGGTATTATTTAAAATAGTAGAGGAATAGAAGAATTGAGAACATTTTGCTCAAGGCACTTCCCTGGATCTTTTTTTTCCATTTTGTTTTGTTGTTTTTTAACGATCTCATATGAGTACTACAATGTAGAAATGTTACCGCTAGGTGGCAACAGAGAGTCTCTGACATGTGAGTCCAACTTTAAGATGAGTTTGTGATCTTTCAGAGGCCAAACTGGTGGAATGTTGATTGAGAATCTCCCTCAAAGTAATCTCACAATGTTACAACAGAAAAGAAAAAAAGAAGAAAAAAAAACTTTAGCCTAGAAATACCACTTTTAGAAATAAATTATAAAAAAGAACAGACAAAATGAACAAAGATGTATGTATATACATGAACCTGGGTTCTCCAGAGAAACAGTATCAATAGGATATGGATAGTTAGAAAAAGACGTAGTACCAGGTATGGACACACATGATTATGGAGGCTGAGAAGTCCTACAGCCTGCAGTTAGCAAGCTGGAGACCCACGAAAGCCAAGTCAATGCTGTGGATCCAGTTCAAGTCTAAGGACCTGAGAACCAGGAGAGCTGACAGGGTAAGCTCCAGTCTGAGTCTGACTCCAAACGCAGGAGAAGACTGATGACCCAGCTCAGAGACAGGAAAGAGAGTGAATTCTCCCTTATTCAGTTTTTTGTTCAATTCAGGCCTCCAACAGATCAAGTGATGCCCACTTAAACTAAGGAGAGCAGTCTGCTTTACTTGGTTTCTAATTCCAATGTTAATCTCGTCCAGAAGACACCCAGTGACTCTTCGGGATAACAGTTAACCCAATATCTAGTCACCCCATGACTCAGTCATGTTGACACATAAAATTTACCATTACAATATACAATAGCAAAAAATGTAAAAAAAATTTTTTTTAATTTCCATTAGGAGAGGATTGACTACATATATTATAATGTCTTTTTCATTATTATTTATTTAATTTTATTTATTTATTTATTTTAATTTGCCACAGGGCATGCACACTCACCAGAGAGACAGAAGAGAGGAAAAGGAGAAAGAAATCCACCAGAACTGGAACTTGAACCACAGTCGACCATATGGGAGTACCTTAACCGCCATGCCACCTGCTGGCCACTATAATATTTTATTAATAATGCTGACTTAGGGGCCATCAGGTGGCGTAGTGGTTAAGGCGATGGGCTCCCACATGGTCGACCACAGTTTGAGTCATGGACCTGGCAGCTTGAAACACGCTGGCAGATGTGCATGGGTGCTGAAAATCCCAAGAGGAGAATGGAGGAGAAGGGATTGTGGTGTGGCCATTCCCCTCTGGGAAGTGATTTCTTACTTTCTGTCTCTCTCTCTGTCTCTCTAGTGAGCACATGCATACTATAGCGAAAATCTCTCAAAATAATAAAAATGCAGATTTATATTCACATGGAAGGATATTAACCATATGCCATTTTTAAGTGTCAAGAAAGCAGATTACAGAGTATTAATATGGAAGGTAAGTTGATATAGTGGTTAAATACACCAGATCTGGGTTCAGATCTTCACTATCAGCTGTCTAACATTGAGCAAATTTCTTAACTTCTCTGGGTCTCATCTCTAAAACGAGAATAGAGTTACTAGCTTACTGGGTTGCTGTAAAGATTAGAGTATTAGAGGGAAAGCCCCAAGAACAATATCTGACATAAAATGAGCTCTCAGCAACTGTTAGCTACCTTTATTGTGGACTATATGATCCCCTTACTTTTCAAAATATCCAATATTGCTCTATGTAGACACAGCCATTCTCTAAGAAGATACATATTAATATGTTGTAACATTTTAATATGTACTGGTTATAACCCAGTAGTGAGATCACAGATAATATATTTTTTAAGAATTATTTTATTTAATTTTAGTCATCTTTATTATTATTTTTAAATTTGACCAGAGTGAGACAAAGAGAGAGAAAGAGACAGAAAGTGAGAAAGCAAGCCGCTGGGTCCAGGACTCAAACTGCATTTGGTCATGTGGGAAGCTGGCATCTTAACCACCATGTCACCTCCTCTGCAGATAATATTTCAATTAAAGCTCTTAGTTTGGGCCAGAAATTCCAATGATAACTCTTTATGCTCAAATACATAGATATTTGTAACTATGACCTCCATACCACATTTCTAATAAAACAATAAACGTTTTTAGTAAAAGGATTGTGGCATTGACAGAGCCCCACTGGGGAGTGCTTTTTCTTTCTCTCTCTGTCTCTCTCTGGAAAGCATACATGCCCTTTCTCAACTTAAAAAATAAATATTTTTTTAATCATTGTTTTAAATTACTATGTATTGGGACCAGCAAATGGAATAATGATTATGTCTCTGGACTGCCATGTAGTCAACCACGGTTCAAGTCCCACCAGGCATGTGTGCACGTGTAACCTGACAAGAGAAAGGAGGAGGAAGGATTGTGGCATGGCCAACCCCCGGGGGGGGGGGGGGGGGGGGGGAGGGGACGCAGGAGAAGACTGATGACCCAGCTCAGAGACAGGAAAGAGAGTGAATTCTCCCTTATTCAGTTTTTTGTTCAATTCAGGCCTCCAACAGATCAAGTGATGCCCACTTAAACTAAGGAGAGCAGTCTGCTTTACTTGGTTTCTAATTCCAATGTTAATCTCGTCCAGAAGACACCCAGTGACTCTTCGGGATAACAGTTAACCCAATATCTAGTCACCCCATGACTCAGTCATGTTGACACATAAAATTTACCATTACAATATACAATAGCAAAAAATGTAAAAAAAATTTTTTTTAATTTCCATTAGGAGAGGATTGACTACATATATTATAATGTCTTTTTCATTATTATTTATTTAATTTTATTTATTTATTTATTTTAATTTGCCACAGGGCATGCACACTCACCAGAGAGACAGAAGAGAGGAAAAGGAGAAAGAAATCCACCAGAACTGGAACTTGAACCACAGTCGACCATATGGGAGTACCTTAACCGCCATGCCACCTGCTGGCCACTATAATATTTTATTAATAATGCTGACTTAGGGGCCATCAGGTGGCGTAGTGGTTAAGGCGATGGGCTCCCACATGGTCGACCACAGTTTGAGTCATGGACCTGGCAGCTTGAAACACGCTGGCAGATGTGCATGGGTGCTGAAAATCCCAAGAGGAGAATGGAGGAGAAGGGATTGTGGTGTGGCCATTCCCCTCTGGGAAGTGATTTCTTACTTTCTGTCTCTCTCTCTGTCTCTCTAGTGAGCACATGCATACTATAGCGAAAATCTCTCAAAATAATAAAAATGCAGATTTATATTCACATGGAAGGATATTAACCATATGCCATTTTTAAGTGTCAAGAAAGCAGATTACAGAGTATTAATATGGAAGGTAAGTTGATATAGTGGTTAAATACACCAGATCTGGGTTCAGATCTTCACTATCAGCTGTCTAACATTGAGCAAATTTCTTAACTTCTCTGGGTCTCATCTCTAAAACGAGAATAGAGTTACTAGCTTACTGGGTTGCTGTAAAGATTAGAGTATTAGAGGGAAAGCCCCAAGAACAATATCTGACATAAAATGAGCTCTCAGCAACTGTTAGCTACCTTTATTGTGGACTATATGATCCCCTTACTTTTCAAAATATCCAATATTGCTCTATGTAGACACAGCCATTCTCTAAGAAGATACATATTAATATGTTGTAACATTTTAATATGTACTGGTTATAACCCAGTAGTGAGATCACAGATAATATATTTTTTAAGAATTATTTTATTTAATTTTAGTCATCTTTATTATTATTTTTAAATTTGACCAGAGTGAGACAAAGAGAGAGAAAGAGACAGAAAGTGAGAAAGCAAGCCGCTGGGTCCAGGACTCAAACTGCATTTGGTCATGTGGGAAGCTGGCATCTTAACCACCATGTCACCTCCTCTGCAGATAATATTTCAATTAAAGCTCTTAGTTTGGGCCAGAAATTCCAATGATAACTCTTTATGCTCAAATACATAGATATTTGTAACTATGACCTCCATACCACATTTCTAATAAAACAATAAACGTTTTTAGTAAAAGGATTGTGGCATTGACAGAGCCCCACTGGGGAGTGCTTTTTCTTTCTCTCTCTGTCTCTCTCTGGAAAGCATACATGCCCTTTCTCAACTTAAAAAATAAATATTTTTTTAATCATTGTTTTAAATTACTATGTATTGGGACCAGCAAATGGAATAATGATTATGTCTCTGGACTGCCATGTAGTCAACCACGGTTCAAGTCCCACCAGGCATGTGTGCACGTGTAACCTGACAAGAGAAAGGAGGAGGAAGGATTGTGGCATGGCCAACCCCCGGGGGGGGGGGGTGGAGGGGGAATGGTTTTTCACTCTGTCTCTCTGGCAAGCACATGCTCTCTATAGCAAAAATCACTCAAAAAAAAAAAAAAGTACTGTGTATCTAACAATTTTCCTTTTATAAAAAATTTTTATTCCGTCTCCAATCTCACCAGAGCTTGTTTCAAATGTTTCTTTAGACCTCATTCATCCCAACTGGAATTTGGTGTAGGGCCCTCCTGTCCAGCCCAGGGCCACTCTCCAACTCTCAGACCACACTGGTTTCTGCTCAGTTCCCAAATTCCAGCTCCTTCCCAGCCTTCTGGCCAGCTAAAATAGACTTCTCCCATTCTCCTCTTATTTCCTTTTTTCCTATGCGAGGACCCCCAAACCACACCCCACTTAGAAAAAAGTAATCATAATAATACATGAATTCCTCATTAGGTTCCCTGCAGTCAAAGCATTTCTCCGGCTCTTTACCACCATTTCTCTTTTCGCTCCCTTTCAATAACAAGAACAGCTCCTCCCCTCCTCCACTCATGCCACCCCACCCTGTCAAACCCTCTTCCTTTTTCATTGTCTGCAGGCTTTGTGTACAGTATCCCAGTGATGGAACTCCCCTCAGCTGCTTCCCTTTACAACCTTGCCAGTTCCTTCAGAAACCAAGATTAAGGTTTCTAAATCCCCACACACAGCCAGACTGTTTTGTTTAGAGAATTAACAGCAAATTAAACAGCTTTCATTATAGCAATAAACAGTATTAGCTCCCCATTACACTCCCACCGATCGCTAACATAAACTTGTTACTGGTTATTGAGTTATCTCAATTAACTTTTTTACCCAGGCCCTAATTCTCAATACCAAGAACAAATAAATGAGCTACAAATATTAGCTTCTCCACTTGAAGTGTTGGCAGTAAAAGGCAAATTCTAGCAAAGAGGAATCAAAATTGAAGTCGCCCCCCCCCCTCCACCGCTGATTTCAAAGAGTTGTAGCTTTGCTGAGATTTGAGAATTTTCCACTACAGATAATGTCTTCAGCATAACACAATTTTTCGCATTGACTTAATGATGAAAGCAATTGGAAGTAACTGCTACTACAGTTTTTTTTTTAAACTAAAGTATGAAGTAGCTACTAAATCTAATTAACATAAATGGATATTGCAGACAAAATAACAATACAATTTTTATAAGGATAAAATACAGTAAATGAAAATAACTTCTGATTTTATTCTAATCAGCCTTAGAAATTTAGATCGGCTTAAAATAATTTTTAAATCAGTTCATATTGTTCTGTTTGAATGGCAGAATCCTCTCAAGGATAAAGGTTTAATGAAAAACAAAGCTCATTTAGAGGATTTATTCACTCATCAAAAATTGGTTCAGATCTGGCCCAGTGTGGGAGCCGAGAGAGATGGGGAGGAGGCTACAGGAGACAATTTTCATTTTCAAGGAATTCATCTTCTACTTAGAGAGGAAAATATGCACATAAAATCACTCATGGGAAATTTTGAAAGCAATGTAATAAACAAGTGTAATGAAGTTTGGGATTATTTGTTTTTCAAGACCTTTGAACTTGAGTTCCCTGTTAAAATACAGAATTCCCAGTTAAATGTGAATTTCATAAATAACAAATTCTTTTTGGAGTAAGTATTTCCCACATTTAAAAAACGTATTTGTGGGGCCAGCAGATGATGTAATGATTACATCACTGGATGTCCATGTTGTCGACCGCATTCGAGTCCTGGACCCCGAGGCTTAAAACTCATGCCAGTTACGTGTGCGTGCGTTCCCAAAATCCTAAGAGGAGAATGGAGAAGAAGGGATTGCAGCATGGCCATCCTCCGGGGGGTGATTTCTCACTTTCTGTCTCTCTTTCTCTCTGTGTCTCTCTAGCAACCACATGCACCCTATAGTAAAAATCTCTCTCAAAAAATCTTTAATTTAAACTTAAAAAGTATTTATTTATCTGAATTTCAAGCTTAACTGGACATCCTGTATTACTATTTTCTAAATCTGACAACCTTAAACTTGAGACTCGTGCATACAAAAAGGAATCTAACAGAATGCAGTCATTCAATTAAGCATAGGAGAATGTGTGAGGGGGCCAGAAGGTGGAGTAGTGGTTAAAGCACTGGACTCCCACATGGCCAACCATGGTTCTAGTCCTGGAGCTGGTGGCTTGCTTTCTCATTTTCCCTCTCTCTCTCTGTCTCTCTCTGGTCAAATTAAAAATAGTAATAATAATAATAATGATAAATAAAATTGAGTAAAATACTTTAAAAAATAAGGATAAGAGAATGTAAATTTTAAGCCAATTGCTGACAAAAGCAGTGGAAAAAAAACAGAAAACATTTTATGTATGGGAAGTGCATGTCTGTGATGCTGAAATCGAGATGAGCAAGTAATTCCTGGTTAGGATGGCAACCAGATCAGCTTATCTAAAGGAAGATCTTTAAGATGGACCAGAAAACTGAAAAACACTGATATGAGTGATCACTTGTAACTGGATTTCTTCCTATGGAGTTTGTTTAGAGGATTATATTCTTATGTCCCAATCACTGTGAGCATAGCCTCCGTACACTGAGCTCTCCTTCCCCACCCCCCTTTGCCCTATATCCCTGAGACCCAGTTGCTGGTCCAATGGGCCTCCTGAGCATCTTGTGACCATGACCTTCACCTCATGGAACTGGTCTACAGCTGGGGCCATGCCAGAGGTATGCACACTCCTCCCACATTAACATCCAGGATTAGGCTCACTAAACTCTAAACATACTTTGCTAACTGTTAATCAATAAACTAACCTTTTACTGTACCATTCAAGCGATGTATGTACAAACTAGACCCTTCTCTTGGTGGTGGGGAATCTGCATTGATCTTGAATAGATTTATGAATGTTTTGTTACCATTATACAGTCTATGCTCATGACAGCTCAGACCATTCTCCACCTAGCCATCAGCAGGACATTCTTACCCAATGTAAGTAAACTCTTGTCTTCCCTCCCTGGACCTCCGGGTGTGTTCTTTGGAACTGGTAAACATTATGGGCAAGCCCTCTCAGATTTGGGACTCCCCCAGAGTACCAAATTTTTTAGTATTATTATTTCTTTACTATTTTTATACTTTTTAACTATTTTTTTCACTTATTATTTTTTACTATTTCTCCATATAAATCGAGACTATAGATGTCAATGGTTTGTACACATAGGATTTAAATTGTAGAGATGCTTATCTCTACAGGTTATACATATTAGCATTACAGAGTTTTGCAAGTATACTTTTTTTTTTAGGTTTCTGTCGTAGGGTGCATGCACTCACCAGAGAAAGAGACAGAGAAACACAGAGGGAAAGTGAGAAGTCAATCCCTTCCTCTCCACTCCCAGCAAGGGATGGCCATGATGCAATCTCTTCCTCCACTCTCCTCTTAGGATTTTGGGCATGTGTACACAGGCGCCCAGAGTGAGTTTTAAGCTGCCAGGTCCAGGACGCGAACCACAGTCAACCATATGGTAGTCCAGGGTCTTAGCCATTACACACCTGCTGGCCCTGGAAGTATATATCTTAAAGATCAAAGATGTCTTTGATATATGCATGTACATATATAAATACATATTCACACACACGTACATGTGTACACAGTCTCCGTGACTGCCAACAGTAAAGTCTTGATACCTGTAGAGTCTCTGTTGGGTAGAAGTCTGTAAGGTAGGAAGGAGAAAGGGAAAGACCTAAACTTTCCACGCTATGAAAAGAACAAGCCTAGGGAACCAGCAGTTAGCGTAATGGCTATGTCGCTGGACTCCCACGTAGTCGACCGTGGTTCGTGTCCCGGACCCGGTGGCTTAAAACTCACGCCGGGCGCGTGTGTGTGCGTGCCCAAGATCCCGAGAGGAGAATGGAGGAGAAGGGATTGCGGCGTGACCATCCCCCCTGGGGGGTGATTTCTCGCTTTCTGTCTCTATGTCTCTGCCTGTCTGTCTGGCGAGCGCACGTGCCCTACAGTGAAAATCTCTCCAAAAAAAAAAAAAAAAAGAACAAGCCTAGGAGCCTGCAGAGTGTTTCTGTAGGTGTAAAGAAAGGAGCTTTGGAGAAGTGAAATAATGAAGGAATGATGAACTAAATCACCTCAACCTTTTGCTTTCAAATTTCTGGTTCTCATATATATAGCAACCTGTTCCTAGATATCTATCACAAATACATATTAGCAAAACTACAATTAAACATACACACAAAGCTAGCTATTCATTGTAGAACTATTTGGAATGACAACCAGGACCAGCAGGTGGCATGGTGATTAAGGGCATTGGACTCCCACATGGCCGACTACAGTTCAAATACTGAACCGGGCAGCTTGCTTTCTCCCTCTCTCTCACTTTGTCCCTCTCTGGTCAAATTAAAATAAATAAATACATACATAAATAAAGCTAAATAAAATCATTCTAAAAAATTAAGTAAAGCAAAAATGAATAATTTCTTCTAAAAAAAAAAAAAGGGACCAGCAGTTGACGCAATGGCTATGTCGCTGGACTCACTTGTAGTCAACTGCGGTTCGAGTCCCAGACCTGGTGGCTTAAACTCACACTGGGCACATGTGCATGCATGACCAAGATCCCAAGAGGAGAATGGAGGAGAAGGGATTGCAGCGTAGCCATCCCCTGGGGGGGGGGGGATTTGGATCATAATTGAATCTTAATTCAAGCAAGTACACTGATTTTTAAAAATTATGATCTTTATGAGACAATTAGAAATTAGAACAATGGCTTGATAACTAATGGTATTAATGAATTTTCATTCATTTTAATAAGTAATGGAATTACGGCTGTTTGAAAACATGAGGCTTTTCTTTTTTAAAAAAAATGTTATTTCTTTTCAAGAATTATTTATCATTTTTTAAAATTTTACTTTATTATAGGGCACATACACTCACCAGAGAGAGACAGAAAGGCAGAGAGAGAGATAAAGGGAGAAAGCAAGCCATAGGTCCTGGACTCGAACCATGGTTGGCCATGCGGGAGTCCAGCACATTAACCACCATGCCATCTGCCAGCCCCACAAGGCTTTTCTTTATCTTCCAGAAACATACTAAAATATTTATGGGTAAAATTGTATGATATCTGAGTTTGCTTTAAACAAATACTAGGGGGGGAAAAAACAGGAAATAAGATGAAATATGATTGTCCACAAAGTGATCATCATTGAAGCTAAAATACCAGTACATGGGAATTCATTGTAATCCTTTTCATTTAAACATATTTGAAACTTTCCTAAACAGAAAGTTTTCTAACATCTATATTGCCCATTGATAAACAGCCACAATTTATTGAATTATTAGTATGAATTCTCTTTTTGATTCTGACAACAGTTTTGTAAAGTAAATATCTTCATCTCCATTTTAGACATAAGGAAACTGAGGCTTGGAGTGGTTTATAAATATTAAAGTCACAAGCCAGCCCCTCAGCCTAAGGGAGCTGGATTCCACAGGGTCAACCACTGCTCCAATCCTAGGCTGGGTGACTTGAAAAACATTCCAAGCAGGGACCAGCAGTTAGCGTAATGGCTATGTCACTGGACTCCCACGTAGTCAACCACAGTTCAAGTCCCGGACCTGGTGGCTTAAACTCATGCCGAGTGTGTGTGCGTGCGTGCCCAAGATCCCGAGAGGAGAATGGAGGAGAGAGGATTGTGATGTGGCCATCCCCCCTGGGGGGTGATTTCTCGCTTTCTATCTCTCTGTCTCTCTCTGTCTGGCTGGCGAGCACACGCACCCTAGAGCAAAAACCTCTCAAAAAAAAAAAAAAAATTCCAAGCACAAGTGCATGTGTACCCCAAATCCTGACAGGATGGAGGAAAAGGGATTGTGATGTGACCACACTCCAATGGGAGGGGGGTGCTATCTCCCTCTCCCTCTTCTCCTTCTTTTTCTCTCTCACACATGTGTCTATCTATAGACATATTAAAGGTCACACCACTAAGCAAAGATTCAAATCCACCATTACTACCCAACATCTTTTAAGTGGGTTTTCTGTAAACTAAATAATGGTGCCAAGTCATGTGTCCAAGTTGGCATGCAATATTGTAAGAACAGAAGCTTTCCTTGGGAACACCTGGCCTCTGGGTTTCAGACATTTAAAAACTTTTAACTCTCCAGAATACATAACAAAAATCATTGGGGGAAACAAGAGCATGTACAAGCCATGCCAAAGAAAATGTATCACTACTTCTATTCATAGTAAACAGCCTATTTAGATCAACGTATTTCCCCAAAAAAAGTACTACTGAGCCTTTCAAGGAATGAAAAGCAGGCACAATACTTGAAGACAGGCAAAAAGATATATGGTCCAGAAGGGAATATGAATTTGAATAGAAAAATTCGAACAATAGAGAATAGTCTGCTTCTTAGATTTCCCTGATGTATGAAGTTTGGTCCATTTCCAATAGCAATCAGAAGATTCTGGCCCTGGCCCAGCTGGCCTGCCTGTAAGACCATCTGGAAGGAAGGGGTGGGTGCACCACACGTTGGCCAGGCTGACCCAGCACTAGTTGTTTGTCCATTTCTCCAGTACCTGCGAAACTACCGGACAAGGTTTAAAGCAGAGAAAACTATTCCACAAGGGTATAAGGAGAGACTTCTACTACAAATCATCCACGAACTCTAAAGGAACTAAAGAGCCAAGTCAAGATATTAAAGGGGACTTTCCAGAAATATAATAAATAAAGCTTAGAATAACTTATCACCAAGTTTTTAAAAAACTGTTCTGGACTGGGCGCGTGTGCGTGCGTGCCCAAGATCCCAAGAGGAGAATGGAGGAGAAGGGATTGCGGCGTGACCATCCCCCCTGGGGGGTGATTTCTCGCTTTCTGTCTCTATGTCTCTCTCTGTCTGTCTGGCGAGCGCACGCGCCCTACAGCGAAAATCTCTCAAAAAAAAAAAAAAAAACCTGTTCTGGAGAGACCAGCAGATGGCATAGCGGTTACGTCGCTGGACTCCCATGTGGCCAACAGGAGTTTGAATCC
Source organism: Tupaia belangeri chinensis (assembly GCF_000334495.1). Classification (NCBI taxonomy): domain Eukaryota; kingdom Metazoa; phylum Chordata; class Mammalia; order Scandentia; family Tupaiidae; genus Tupaia; species Tupaia belangeri. The sequence continues at coordinate 4,719,782 of NW_006198305.1, forward strand.
TAGACCCAGTGGCTTGAAATTCACACTGGGCACATGTGTGTGTGTGTGCCCAAGATCCCAGGAGGAGAATGGAGGAGAAGGGATTGCAACATGGCCATCCTCCCTGGGGGTGATTTCTCACTTTCCCTCTCACTGTGTTTCTCTCTCTCTCTCTCTCTCTCTCATCTCTCTCTCTCTCTCTCTCTCTCTCTCTCTCTCTCTCTGACAAGCACATGCATCCAAAGGCAAAAACTTCTAAAAAAAAATTGCCCTAGAATTGACCACTAGTCTAATTAGGGTCAATATCATCTTTTTCCTTGAATATAACTCAGGGAAGCTATCTTTAGAATTCTGCTGGTATCTACTGACCCCGACATTGAGTGTCTGACTTGAATGTATAGCTTCGAGGTTGAAAACTGTTATCTCCCTACTACACATTCTGTTGTGGGAGGAAATCACTTTTATGCAGTAAGAGATCAGGCTAATTCTTTCCTTTTTTTCAAGAAACAGATAAATATTCCCAAGGATTCTACAGATACCAGAAATAAAATATTTGAACACAAAAAAAGTAATTTTAAAATATCTTACTAGAGTCAGAGAAAGTGGGTTTGAGATGGACTTTTTTTTTTTTTTTTAAGAGAGATTTTTGCTAGGGCACATGCGCTCACCAGAGAGACAGAGAGACAAAAAGTGAGAAATTACGCCCCATGGGAAATAGCCACACTGCAATCCCTTCTCCTCCATTCTCCTCTTGGGATTTGGGGCGCACACACACACACACACACACACACACACACGCATGCACGGCATGAGCTTTAAGCACCCAGGTCTGGGACTTGAACCATGGCCAACTACATGAGAGTCCAGCAACAAAACCTTTACAATATCTGCTGATCCCAAGATGGACTTGAATGGTATAAAGCTGGAGTTATTTATTTATTTATTTATTTTACTACAAATGTACTCATCCTAAAACTTCACAGGGAAATCAAAGGTAAAAAATTAAAAGTAGAGAAAATGTAGATTTAGTCACTATTTAATGCAAATGCTATTTGTAAAAAATAAAAACCTTAGGGAAAACACCTATCTAGGTCTTCTAATAATATCCAAAGAGGTTTAAAAAAAAATAGAAAAAACAAAATTAGAAAGTATGTAGTAAAAGAACTAGAAAAGTTAGGAAATCTAGTATTGTTACAGATTTTCTATTTCATCCATTTTTCCCACTGAAGAGAATGTGTCAATATTTTGTATGAAATCAGAGGACTGATGATAGGAGTTGAACTGTGAAAAAGAAAAACAGAACCCTAAATCAAGTGCCCAGACATTCTCAGATCACGGATAATGTAGATATTATCATCCTCACTTTCGAATGATAAAAGTACTTGTTTATCATTCACTTACGAAACTCTTTCTCTGTACAGGTCAAACAGTGTAGATTAAATATGTATCAATTTAGCTAACAAATATAGTCATAAACTAACAAACTACTATGTCCCATGCCAGCCACCATGCTAGTCACTGGGAATTTGACTGTAAGTAAGACAGATATGGTCCCTGCCTACATGAAGCTTTGGGAGAGATAAATAACTATCATTAAATAAGTAAATGATTACAGTAGAGTATAATAAGATATTAGGAGTTAATGTAATTACAACTATGACATCGCCTAGGAATGAAAGTACAGAGTGCTATGAACTAGTATGAAGTGGAACCTCAATTTAATATTTATTTGACCAAAAAACTCAATGAGATATTTAATGTTATTAGACTACCCATGTTGTTTCCCAAGTTTTCCAGCCTTCCTGGTAATTAGGCAGTCATGTGATTAGTTCTGGCCAATGGGCTTGAAGGAGAAATGAGTCACTTCAGGGAGAAAGCAATTAAGAGAAGGTGCTTCCCTCCAGTTCTTTTCTCTCCTACCGGGATAGTCATGGAGGCCATATGTTAAGAGGAAAGCTCACAAGATGAACCAGCCAGATTGCGAGGTGACAAGAAGAAGAACAGGCACCCTGGAAAACTGCCAGTTTTCATCAAACTTCCGGTGAGAACTCACCAGGAATCGGCATCTTCATTTTGGCTTGACGAACTTTCAGAACTGTGAAAAATAAAATTCTTTGTTTAAGTCGCCTGATCTATGTTATTTTGTTATGGCAGATCTTTATTTATGTTTCTATACCTGACACTCGGCATGGGCCAAGCAGTGACATGATGGTTAAAGCAGCTGGCTCCTCTGGAGCCAGCAGGTAGCATGGTAGTTAAGGAGCGGGGACCACATGGCTGACCGTAGTTCAAGTCCTAGACCTGGTGGCTTGCTTTCTCACTTCCCCTCTTTCTCTATGTCTCTCTGACCATATTTTAACATAGTAATAACAAATAAAAATTAAGTAATCCTTTTTTTAAAAAAATAAATTTAAAAAATAAAGCAACTGAATCCCACACAGCCAACTACACAGTTCAAGTCCCAGACCGGGCAGTTTGAAAAACAAGTCAGCTGCATATATGTGCATAACCAAAATCCCAAGAGGAAAATGGAGGAGAAGGGATTGTGGTATGGGCCCTGGGAAGTACAGGGGTGCTTTTTCACTTTCTCTCTCTTTCTTTCTCTCTCTCTGGAGAGCTTACATGCCCTATAGCAAAAACAAAAACAAACAAACAAAAGAAAAGAAATATTAGCTACTATCATCATTATCATCATCAAGAACCACCTACCTTCCACAGATCTATAGATACCTCTTTCCTCACCTTCGTAGCCTGCCAGTGTGTAAATATTTACATAATCATTAGCACACAAAAAATCTTACTGTATTTTTGTTACTCAACTTCAAAATAACTAGAAATAGGTCTGAACTATTTGCCAACTAATCTACTACCATAACAGGGAGAGAAAAACAGGGTCTTTGTTTTGTTGAGTACCCACTTTGTGACCCACAAGGCCTGGTGCTAACGAATTTCCCTGTTATCTCACATAATCCTCGCAACAACCAGAAGATAATAAATGTTAGTCTCATTTCCAGGGATGAGAAAACTAAGGCTCAAAGGGATTAAAGTAACTCGCCTGAGGTCATACAGCTGGAGCTACAGAGCAAGGATTGTTCTGGCTGATTTTCAAAGCCACCCTCCACTGTACTATGGTATTAACCTCGTCAGGAATATCTGAGTGGTGAGATGACGGGCTAAAGCAATAAATGAATGTTCCAGCTGCACAAATGGCTAGGAGAGAATAAATTAGATGACTTAATTCAGGTTAAATTTCCCCATTATCCTATTAAGTTTATGTTAGCCTGCATGTAACAGAGCCTTAATCGCAGTATCTTGAGATGTTCTTTATCTCACGTAACTAGAAGTCCGGAAGGAAACTACTTTCACTTCCTGATCATCAGCTTTTAGCATATGACTTTCTTCTTCATGGTCATGACAGAACTACCGTATCTCCAGGTATTGCAACTATGTTCTAAATAGGGAAAAGTAAAAAAAAAATTTTTTTAAAAGACACCTAAGTGTGTTCATTTTTCATAAGGCTTTTCCAAAGCCCCCATCCTGTGGAGTTTTGCTTACATCTCATGAGACTGATCTAGATCTCAAGCTGCCCTTATTGCAAGGAATCCGGGGAATTATGTCTTTTTATCTGGACACACTAATGTTTTAACCACAGCAGGGTCTCTGTTACCTTCCTTTTCCCTTGAGAAGAGAGTCTGAATATAGGGAAAGCAAGCAACAGGACCTCCACTGATCCTCAGAGAAAGCCTGGACTTTTTCAAGGTTGAAAGGGGCATAGAATATTAGAATTAAAAAAGAACTTTGAGGGACAGCAGGTGGCATGGTGGTTAAGGCTGGATTCCCACATGGCCAACACTGTTCAAGTCCTGAACCTGGCAGCTTGAAAAATCATGCCAAGTGTATGTGCATGCACGCCCAAGATCCCAAGAAAAGAACAGAGAAGGGATTGTGGCATGGTCCTCCCACCCGGGGGGTGATTTCTCATTTTCTTTTTTTTTTTATTTATTATTATTATTATCATCATCATATTTCACTTTTTTATTTCTCACTTTCCCTCTCTCTGTCTCTTTCCTGCAAGCACATGAGCCCTATGACCAAAAATAAAAAGCACTAAAACAAAAAGAATGAACTTTGTAATCATTGGTTTAGCCCAATGCTCTGTGAGTGAAGGGGTTACGTCTACAGTTTCTCTAACAGTGATGGTCCAGCTTCTGCTGAACACAAAGTAGCAACGTCTCTGACTGCTTGATTAGGATCTAGGTCCTACTAGACAGCAAAGGAGACTATTAGGATCTAGATGAGGGAATGCAGAATTCAATGAATTTTATTTATAAAGTGGAAAGATTTCCATCTTCCTAAATTGGATGGTAAAAAGTTGAAAAAAACAAGGCTAAAACCTAAAAGATGCCTATGAGACATATGATGAAAGGCAAGAACTTGTCCCCATTTTACAGCAGACAAAACAACCGTAACACAGAGCTCAGCTCGTGAGCCTATGACATGGGTGGAATTATCCTGTCATGGAGAACCCAGGTCCTGGTCTGATTGCCTAACTCAGTGGTTCTCAATGTGTGATCCAGGACTGAGACCCTTTCAGGGGGATCCATGAGGTCCAAATTATTTTCATAATAATACCATATTTAATCGGTTATATTGCTAGTAACAGAAACATTTGAGTCTGGGTAGTTGATAAGGAATAAAGGTTTATTTAGCTTATGGTTTTCAAGGTCCAAGGTCAAGGAGTACATCTGGTGAGGGTCTTCTTGTTGGTGGGGGCACTTTGCAGAGTCTCAAGATGGTACACGGCATTAAATGGCTAGAAGATAAGCAAGTATCTCTTTGTTTGTGTCTCTGTCTTTCTTTAAAACTGCCAACAGGAGCCAGCAGGTGTATTGGTGGTTAAGGCTCTGGATTCCCACATGGTCAACCACAGTTTGAGACACAGACCTGGTAGCTTGAAACTCATGCTAGGGGTTGTGCTCACATGCCCAAAATCCCAAGAGGAAAATGGAGGAGAAGGGATTGTGGCATGGTCATCCCCTCTGAGGGGTGATTTCTCACTTTCTCTCTGTCTCTCTCCAGTAAGCACACACACCCTATTGGCAAAAACACTAGGTAACTATCTCCAGAAAACACACACCCCCAATTTGAAAAAACACAAAAAAAAAAAAAAAAAAAAAAAGATGCCAAGAGTCAAGCATGAGGGCCCCATTTTGATGAATGTATCTAATTCTAATCACCCCAAATTCCTCTCTTTCAACACAATAGTTAGATTAAGTTTCCACCTTCTCAACACCATTACTATGGCTCGCTAAAATATAATATATGAACTTGAAACAGGCGCATTCAAATTACAGCATTAAGAAATTATTGATGGGGAGCCAGCAGGTGACATGGTGGTTAAGGCTCTGGACTCCCACATGGCCAACCACCATTCAGGTTCCAGACCTGGGGGCTTGTTCTCTTTCTCTCTCTCTCTCTCTCTCTCTCTTCCTTTCTCCCTCCCTCTTCCTTTTTCTCTGTCTCTCTGGTGAGTGCATGTTCCCTATAGCAAATTAACAATAATAATAATTCATAAAATTAAATAAAATAATTCTTTAAAAAATAAATTATTGATGAGCCAACAGGTGGCGTAGTGATTAGGGAAGCTGGATTCCACATGGCCAACTCTGCAGTTCAAATCCTAGATCTGGTGGCTTGAGAAACACACCAGGTACAGGTGCACGTGTGCCCAAAGTCTCAAGAGGAGAAATGAAGGAAAGAGATTGTGGAGTGGCCATGCTCTCTGTGGGGTACTTTTATGCTTTCTCTCTCTCTCCAGTGAACACACATGCACCCTATAGCAAATTTTATATATATTTGTGCATGTGTGTGTGTATATGTGTGTGTGTGTATATATATATATATATATATATATAATGTGTTATATATTTATGTGTGATATATATGTGTGTGTATATATAATGTGTGATATATATACACACATATACACACATTTTTCTCTTTCATTCTCTTAATAGTATACTGTGGACTTTTACAGAGGCTGTATGACCTATGTTACCACCATAGTGAAGCTGGAGGCAGATATGTGGATCAAACTGTCTTTAAAGCAGACATGAAAAAGATTTGCAAGAAATGTAAAACACGGCTAGCTGGTGGCACAGTGGTTGGGGCAGCTGGATCCCTCATGACCAACTGCATGGATTGAGTCCCGGGCCCAGTGGCTTGAAAGACATGCCAGGTGCACACATGTACCTGCCAAAATCCCAAGAGGAGAGTGGAGGAAAAGAAATTTCCATATGGCCATTCCTTTTTGGCAATGCTTTCTTACTTTCCCTCTCTTTTTCTATCTCCAGTGGGCACACATGCCATATAGTATGAAATAAATAAATAAATCATTTTATTAATAAAAATGTGTTTGTGTAAACATATAATGAGTTTATATTACTATTTTTAAATAAATCAATAAAGTATTTTAAAATGTCTCAGATCTAATTTCTATTATAGTACATATCAATAGTAACCCACATATACCAATCTCCTTTGGGTTTCTCTGTGATTTTAATGAGTGTAACAGGGCATTAACAGCAAAAATCTTGAGAATCATGCATCTAATTCATAATTCAAGTTTTGATGGGCCAGCCCTGTAGTACAGCAGATAAGCCCTGTACTTAAGGAGCCAGATCACACATGGCTGGCCATGATTCAAATCCCAGCTCCAGCAGCTTGAAAAATATGCCAGGTATGCATGCATGCAAGCCCCAAATAACTGACAGGATGGATAAATGGAGGAAAAGGATCACAGTGTGACAAGCCATTGAGAGGGGGGTGCTCTGGACATTTAATTTTTTTTAAAAAAAGAGGGGTTTTGAGGGACCAGCAGTTAGCATAATGGCTATGTCACTGGACTCCCATGTAGTCGACCGCGGTTCGAGTCCCAGACCCAGTGGCTTAAACTCACCCGGGCGCGTGTGTGTGCATGACCAAGATCCCAAGAGGAGAACAGAGGAGAAGGGATTGTGATGTAGCCATCCTCCCGGGGGGTGATTTCTCACTTTCTGTCTCTCTGTCTCTCTCTGTCTTTCTGGTGAGTGCATGTGTCCTATAGCAAAAACCTCTGGAAGTATATTTGGCCCGAATGAAAAACCTCCAAAAAAAAAAAAAAAAAAAAAAAGAGGGGTTTTGAGTACTAGTAGTTCCAGCCCAGTTGAGCTGGTAAGTCTGACCAGTGGATAAGTGACTCTGTAACACATGATGGAATCAAAATAAAAACAAGGATGGCAATGTAGCTAATCCCATGTGTTAATTATTTTGTGTTTAGTAATCAATTGTATAAACTTAAAAAAAAAAAAAATCTTGTGGGGCCAGCAGGTAGCATTGAGGTTAAGGCTGAATTTGGGATCCAGTCCCAGAAACGGTAGCTTGAAAATCATGTTGGGCGCATGTGCTCTGTGCCCAAAAATCCCAAAAGGATTATGCAGGAGAAGGGATTGAAGCATGGCCATTCCTTCTTGGGGGGGTGAGAAGGAGCTGATTTCTCACTTTTCCTCTTTCTGTCTCTCTTTGGCAAGAGCATGTACCATATAGCAAAAATAAAACAGAACAACAATAATCTTGTGTGTTTCCAATTCAAGGAGTTTGAAATGTTTAAGAGAATCTGAATTATTATAAGAACAGACATGACTCTATGACTTATTTAAATTCATTATTTTTAAAACTTGATTACATTTATAAAGTTTAAAAACATTTGATATACACTACATTTAGAAATCTGTATTTTAATTTGGTTAGATACATGAGTTGCTTAAAAAGATTTTGCTCATTTCAAGTCTAACAAACAAAATGCCTGCATTAGTACTACTTAAGATAATCAGCTATATTGAACCAGCTCTGTGTCCTGGGGTAGCGGGTTCCCACATGACCAACAGCATGGTTTGAGTCTTGGACCCAGTGGTCAGAGACACAGCCAGGCACATGTGTGCATGCACCCAAAATCCGGAAAGAAGAAAGAGGTGAAGGATAAGGGATTGATCATTCTTCCTAGGTGATGCTTTGTCCTTTCCTTCTCTCTCTGTTTCTCTGTCTCTCTCTGGCAAATATACACACTCCTTTAGTAAGAAGGAAAGAGAGAGAAAGAAAAATCATTGGATATAGAGTATTTTGTTAATTCCAGATGCGCATTTTGTTTCCCATTTTAACGAATCCGCAACCTGAACCAGATGTGTCTCACAATAAATGTGATAAGAAAGCACTGGCCATGCTTCTTCTCTGTGCTAGTATATGAAATAATGGTACATCTTACAAATGATGGTGCTGTGGTATTAAACTCATAAAGAGAGTTTAAACGTATAAAGAAACTTAATAAACTAGTTTTATTCAGGGGAACTGAATGTATTGTGTTTATAAATAAATGGAACATTGACTTTAAAAGCAAGTGTAAGCAATTTCTCTTAATTTTTATGAAACATTTTAAAGTTAATAAAATAAAGAGTGCGATTTAGTGGAAGAGGCTTCACTTCTGATCTCTTTGGTCTCTGCCACAGAAGCAAGATGACATTATCGTTCGGAAAGCGTTGCAATAAGACATGCACGTTGTGCCCCTGCTGTGGTTCTAAGGCCTACCACCTTCAAAAGTCAACCTGTGGCAAATGTGGCTACCCTGCCAAGTGCAAAAGAGAGCATAACTGAAGTGCCAAGGCTAAAAGACAAAATACCACTGGGACTGGTCAAATGAGGCACCTAAAAATTGTATTCTGCAAATTCAGGCATGGATCCATGGAGGAACAGTACTCAAACCCAAGAAGACAGAGCTTGCAGAATCCAGTTCATCTTAAGGATTTCTTTTTCCTTTTTAAAAAAATTATTTAATTTTATTTATTAATGTTATTTTAATTTGCTATCAGACATGTGTGCATACCATAGAAAAAGAAAAGGGGAAAGTGAGAAAGCAAGCCACCAGGTTAGGGACTCAAACCATGGTCGGCCATGTGAGTCCAGTACTTCAACCACCGCACCAGCTGCTGGCTCCCATCTTAAGGACTTCAACAATCAGACTCAAACCATGGTCGGCCATGTGAGTCCAGTACCTCAACCACCACACCAGCTGCTGGCTCCCATCTTAAAGACTTCAACAATCAGGCATTGTTCAAATCCCAGACCTGGCAGCTTCAAAATCATGCCAGGCACATGTGCATGCATGCCCAAAATCCCAGGAGGAGGTTGGAGGAGAAAAGATTTTGGTGTGGCCATCCTCCCAGGAGGTGATTTCTCACTTCCTCTCTCTGCCTCTCTCTAGCAAGCACACATGCCCTATGGCAAAAACTTAAAATAAAATAACAAGGGTTGCAAATTTGATTTAGAGTCATTGGAAAAACAGAATTTTCTAATTTATACTTCTAATAAATTAGAGACTCATTAAATAGAAATGTAGATAATCTTTTCCATGCACACTTCCCTCAAATACAAAATCAAAGAATGTCACAGGATGCTATGCCAAATAGGGGTTATACGATTGAGATGCTTCTCAGTCTCTAGTGGGTTAAAAAAATAGATGATTGCCTGTGTATGCTTGAAATATTTTAGCAGTGAGCAACTTACCCTTTTCAGTGCCGAATTTTGAAGTTAATCAATGGGTTAGTTGTGATCAATCTTACACAAAAATTTCTCCGGTTGAGGGATTTTCCTTTCTTGTTCCCAAAAAAAAAAAAAATCTTGTGGGGCCAGCAGGTCGCATTGAGGTTAAGGCTGAATTTGGGATCCAGTCCCAGAAACGGTAGCTTGAAAATCATGTTGGGCGCATGTGCTCTGTGCCCAAAAATCCCAAAAGGATTATGCAGGAGAAGGGATTGAAGCATGGCCATTCCTTCTTGGGGGGGTGAGAAGGAGCTGATTTCTCACTTTTCCTCTTTCTGTCTCTCTTTGGCAAGAGCATGTACCATATAGCAAAAATAAAACAGAACAACAATAATCTTGTGTGTTTCCAATTCAAGGAGTTTGAAATGTTTAAGAGAATCTGAATTATTATAAGAACAGACATGACTCTATGACTTATTTAAATTCATTATTTTTAAAACTTGATTACATTTATAAAGTTTAAAAACATTTGATATACACTACATTTAGAAATCTGTATTTTAATTTGGTTAGATACATGAGTTGCTTAAAAAGATTTTGCTCATTTCAAGTCTAACAAACAAAATGCCTGCATTAGTACTACTTAAGATAATCAGCTATATTGAACCAGCTCTGTGTCCTGGTGGTTAAGGTAGCTGGTTCCCACATGACCAACAGCATGGTTTGAGTCTTGGACCCAGTGGTCAGAGACACAGCCAGGCACATGTGTGCATGCACCCAAAATCCGGAAAGAAGAAAGAGGTGAAGGATAAGGGATTGATCATTCTTCCTAGGTGATGCTTTGTCCTTTCCTTCTCTCTCTGTTTCTCTGTCTCTCTCTGGCAAATATACACACTCCTTTAGTAAGAAGGAAAGAGAGAGAAAGAAAAATCATTGGATATAGAGTATTTTGTTAATTCCAGATGCGCATTTTGTTTCCCATTTTAACGAATCCGCAACCTGAACCAGATGTGTCTCACAATAAATGTGATAAGAAAGCACTGGCCATGCTTCTTCTCTGTGCTAGTATATGAAATAATGGTACATCTTACAAATGATGGTGCTGTGGTATTAAACTCATAAAGAGAGTTTAAACGTATAAAGAAACTTAATAAACTAGTTTTATTCAGGGGAACTGAATGTATTGTGTTTATAAATAAATGGAACATTGACTTTAAAAGCAAGTGTAAGCAATTTCTCTTAATTTTTATGAAACATTTTAAAGTTAATAAAATAAAGAGTGCGATTTAGTGGAAGAGGCTTCACTTCTGATCTCTTTGGTCTCTGCCACAGAAGCAAGATGACATTATCGTTCGGAAAGCGTTGCAATAAGACATGCACGTTGTGCCCCTGCTGTGGTTCTAAGGCCTACCACCTTCAAAAGTCAACCTGTGGCAAATGTGGCTACCCTGCCAAGTGCAAAAGAGAGCATAACTGAAGTGCCAAGGCTAAAAGACAAAATACCACTGGGACTGGTCAAATGAGGCACCTAAAAATTGTATTCTGCAAATTCAGGCATGGATCCATGGAGGAACAGTACTCAAACCCAAGAAGACAGAGCTTGCAGAATCCAGTTCATCTTAAGGATTTCTTTTTCCTTTTTAAAAAAATTATTTAATTTTATTTATTAATGTTATTTTAATTTGCTATCAGACATGTGTGCATACCATAGAAAAAGAAAAGGGGAAAGTGAGAAAGCAAGCCACCAGGTTAGGGACTCAAACCATGGTCGGCCATGTGAGTCCAGTACTTCAACCACCGCACCAGCTGCTGGCTCCCATCTTAAGGACTTCAACAATCAGACTCAAACCATGGTCGGCCATGTGAGTCCAGTACCTCAACCACCACACCAGCTGCTGGCTCCCATCTTAAAGACTTCAACAATCAGGCATTGTTCAAATCCCAGACCTGGCAGCTTCAAAATCATGCCAGGCACATGTGCATGCATGCCCAAAATCCCAGGAGGAGGTTGGAGGAGAAAAGATTTTGGTGTGGCCATCCTCCCAGGAGGTGATTTCTCACTTCCTCTCTCTGCCTCTCTCTAGCAAGCACACATGCCCTATGGCAAAAACTTAAAATAAAATAACAAGGGTTGCAAATTTGATTTAGAGTCATTGGAAAAACAGAATTTTCTAATTTATACTTCTAATAAATTAGAGACTCATTAAATAGAAATGTAGATAATCTTTTCCATGCACACTTCCCTCAAATACAAAATCAAAGAATGTCACAGGATGCTATGCCAAATAGGGGTTATACGATTGAGATGCTTCTCAGTCTCTAGTGGGTTAAAAAAATAGATGATTGCCTGTGTATGCTTGAAATATTTTAGCAGTGAGCAACTTACCCTTTTCAGTGCCGAATTTTGAAGTTAATCAATGGGTTAGTTGTGATCAATCTTACACAAAAATTTCTCCGGTTGAGGGATTTTCCTTTCTTGTTCCCAGGACTTCCTACTCCATTCCTCAGATTACTTCTTTCCAAATCAGAAGACATTAATAAACTTTTTTTTCCATAGTGAAAATATTATATATGAGGAATCCATCTGCACTAGATAATATGTCACAGAAGAGGTTAGCCCTGAGAACTGTCTCTGTAAACACTGCTGAGACAGAGGGACTTACCCACTAGAGGAAACACTCTGCAATGGTATCTCATACATAAGCAATATATATACAAGTAAGAACATCTGGGTATAAAAACCCTTCTTCTTGCCTGTAGTTAGTGATATTAACTGTCATTCCTGAGATCTAGCTCCTTCTCTGTCCCCATATACAATCAGAACCAAAATTTCCATTCTTCCTTTCACATGGCATATCTACCCTTCCTTCTTTACTCTCACAGCCACTGGCATACCCTTTTTCTTTCCAATGAAACACCTAAATATATTTAGAAGCTCAAAAGCTAAATGTCTCAGGCCTCTCATAAATATTACAGGATTTAATGTAGATAAATGGCTATTTTTGTTTTTCTCAGGTTGTATCTATTTTGTCTTCAATAGATCCCTAAAGAACTATGACAATCCTGTATGTAAAAATGCTAACCTGAGAATTCGGCAGTTCTTTTTGCAGTGCCTAATCTCTGGTCTCCAACTGTGATACCTGTTCTTCTAGTGTCCATCAGCTGTCCCTCCTAATGCCATTAGAGTAAACCTGAGGCAGACCAGCAGTTGCCCTTAGAATGACCAGCTCAGCCTCTCTGGCCAGGGTCAGGACCTCCCAACAGGGCCTTCATAGCCAATCAGCTGTTCCTTCTGGCTCCCTTTCAGTCCCAATCCATATTCTATTTTAAGGCCTGAGAGTTAAATTTGAGCCAGAGAAATTGCTAGGAGTGATAGCAGCTAAGCCCCCAAGGCTTTAAATAGAGCAAGATACTGCATAATAAGGAGCTTTCCTGCAGGGTTCCTCAGGGTAAGAGGGATTTTTTATGAAAGTCATTCTTTGTGTATCACTAGTACTATAGTCAAAGGCAAGGTCACAGTCAAATAAATAGATAAACAAATAAATGTGCTTTTTGTTTGTTTTTTTTTTTTTTAAAAAGTACTAAAAAGAAAAGAAAAGAAAAAAAAGTGGCAATAGGAGCCAGTCTGTGGCCCAGCAGCAAAATGCATTCTGCAAGGCAATCCCACGTGGGAAGGCTCCCAGTTCAAGCACAGAGACTTCCTTGAGTATGTCAAACACTCATGGGCTCATGATCCAGGGCTGACTGAGGGCTGGGGTTGGATCTTGGCATTAAGATCTTACTGGGGGGAGGGGACTAGCAGTTAGGGTAATGGCTATGTCGCTGGACTCCCATGTAGTCGACCACAGTTCGAGTCCCGGACCCGGTGGCTTAAACTCACATCGGGCACATGGGCGTGCGTGCCCAGGATCCCGAGGGGAGAATGGAGGAGAAGGGATTGCGGCGTGGCCAACCCCCTGGGGGGTGATTTCTCGCTTTCTGTATCTCTGTCTCTCTCTGTCTGGCGTGCGCACGTGCCCTATAGCAAAAACCTCTCCAAAAAAACAAACAAAAAAAGATCCTACTGGGGGTTCTCTCTTTCTCACACCCATGAAAGAAATAAATAAACTTTAAAAGGGGGTGGGGACAGTAGGTAGTGTGGGGGTTAAAGCACTGGACTCCCACCTGGACAAAAGAGATTCAAGTCCTGGACCTAGTAGCTTGAAAATCATGCAGGGTGCCTGTGCACACGTATTCAAAATCTCAAGAGGAGTACAGAGGAGAAGGGATTATGGTGTTGCCATCCCCCTTGAGAGGGGGTGATTTCTCACTTTCCAGCTCTCTGTTTCTCTCAGGTAAGAGCGTGAGCCCTATGACGAAAACCTAAAAAAAAAAAAAAAAAAAAAAAAAAAAAGGAAACAACACCAAATTTCCCCAGGGACA
>NW_006198305.1:4733772-4738928 GCF_000334495.1 Tupaia belangeri chinensis
AAAAAAAAAAAAAAAAAAAAAAAAAAAGAGGTAACAGAACCTACATTACTCAGGAGACAGATTTCTGTCAATATATGCATTGAAAAGTATCATTTGTTATGTCATTACATGTATGGGAAAATATTATTTTTTATGTCAGCTAGTTTAATGTCTTGTGGTTACTTTCAATTCCCCTGTGTTTAGCCTGAGGTGGTAGTGCAGGGGTATGTGAGGTGAGACCCATACCAGGTTGGGAGCTTTTGATTTCTCATTTGAAGTCCAGTTAAACACTGTGCTCACCCACCCGCTGGTATATATCTCCCTTATTTTTCCAACTCAGTGTAGGGACCTGGAAGATTCCTCTCTGCCAAAGGATCAATGGGGTAAGTAGAGTCTGTTATGCTTAAGGAATTTTTCCTTTCTTGTTCCTAGGGCTTCCTACTCCATCCCTCAGATTACCTCTTTCCAAATTGGAAGACATTAATAAAAATCATCAGAACTCTTGAGGTAGGAGATAGTCCCATATAGTCAGGGTAAAGGCTCCTAACAGAGTCATGGTAGCTAAACTTTCATAAGAAATTGCTTGCAGCAAAGCTTAAATTACATTATGCAACATGACCTCAAGTAATTACATTCCAAACCAAGATTATGGCTATTATGGCCCAGGAGCACAAAAAAAGACCTGAATAATAATTCACAACAAAGCTATCAGTTAAAAACAGGGAACAAAGTATGCTGACTTGATGGGCAGTTATTTTTTGGAGCCCACATCCTTAACCAAAAGCCAGCCCTTTATTCACTGCTAAATAAAAACCCCTGACAAGGGTCCCAAGTTGGCAACCATCTTTTGGGACACCTCCATTTGGGAGCTTTTCTCTTTCAATAAAACTCTGCTTTACTATCCCCTCCTTTTTTCCACTCTGCTCATTCTTCCTGATCATGAGACATGAATCCTTTCCCTTCATCTGACCTATATTGGTGTTGGGGGCTACAGCCACCCCAATATCCTACATCACTCTTAAAACTATTCCTGCAGAGTAGATGTGAAGAGGGAAGCTACACCAAAACTCTGTCTTATCTTGACATCACTTTTTGAAGTTTATGATGCAAAGTTTTCTTTGTTTTTGTTTGAATGCTGTTCATGAATAGCCACCTTTTTTGTTGTTGTTCTACTTGTAGCTAGACTTGGAGGAAAATTATTTAATCTTGGGTGCAAGTCACTGTATTTTGTCATTTGTATTCAGAGGTCTCTTATATGTTTATAATCATGTATGGGCAGAAAATATCTAGAGAATTATTACCAAGTTAAAGTAAAATTAAAGTAAAATAAAAATTCTTGATCGAACTATTTATTGCTTATGGGCAAATATGCTTCAAAACTGCTACTATGTGACAGTTGAGAGACTAAGTATAGCATAGTTTCCCTTCAACCCCAAGTTCTGGAGTCTGACAGATCTGTGTTCAAAATCTCACTGCTGCCACTCACCCTTTGGAGGATATTGAACAAGTTACCAAATGCCTGTAGGTCTTGGTTTCTTCATCCAGAAAAAGGTGATAATAGTACAGACTGGGCATCTCTAATCTGAAAATCCAACATCTTAAAATAGTCCCCATCCGAAAGATTTTGAACACCAACATGAAGTCACAAGTGAAAAAGTCCACACCCATCTTCATGTGACCTGTCAAAATGCTGCAATACAAAAATATAAAATTCCTACAGGTGCCCTCGAGTCCTTGCTTCCAAGATAACGAAGAAGGAACAAATGAAAGGTTGAAAGTCTCCACACTACCTTAGAGACTAGGAAGGGTTAACTCAGCGTTTCAGTCTCCCAGCATAATTGATTCAGACTCTCACTGAATTTTTAGATATTTTAATTAAGAAGGCTGAGGGCTCATCTAAAACTCCCAGGTGCTTCAAACATTTTTGATCAAGGAGGGGCTAGCTGGCCCCTCCTTGATCTCACCACAGATGGCTGACTAATTTTATTTTTAAAAAGAATTTTGTGCTTTATTTTATTCATCATTATCATTGTGTCTTTTTTACTTTGCTACAGGGCGTGCACAATCACCAGAGAGAAAGAGAAAGCAAGAAAGGAATCCATCAGGTCCAAGATTCAAACCATCGTCAGCCATGTAGGAGTCCAGTGCCTTAACCACCACACTACCTACTGGCCCCAGATGGCTGATTTTTGTTTTCATAAGTTTTTACCTTCAGATGTGATGATTGAGACCCAACACTACAACATCAACAAACCTCCAAATATATAGCAGATCAAAGTGTCAGATATGACAACTAGAGATAGTGATAAAATAGTCCAGAGATTTTGAAAGATCAACAGTCATCCTGTCTAAGGATCTCCCTAATGACCAAACCATATCCCTGCTTCATTATATCCCAATAAAACTTTCTTGCCCCAGGACCAGCAGATGGTGTAGCAATTATGTTGCTGGACTCCCACATGGCTGACAACAGTTTGAGTCCTGGACCCGGTAGCTTCAAATTCACATGGGGCACGTGCCCAAGACCCGAGGAGGAAAATGAAGGAGAAGATATTGCTACATGGCCCTCCGCACTGGGGAGGGTGATTTCTCACTTTTCCTCTCACTGTGTCTATTCATCTCCACCACCACCACCATCCCCCAAGAGCATGTGCCCTGAGGCAAAAACCTCTCAACAAAAAAAACTTCCCAACCCTTCTGGCCACCACAACTCTTCTCATCTGGCCCCTTTCTGCTATCATAAAGCGAATAAATTATTTTCTCTCCCCTTTTCTCTCTGAGTTTGTGAATTCTTTCACAGCCCATGACTAAGACCACCTTAACATACTGTAGAGCTCATCCTTCCACAGTAGTCATGCCAAAAAGGGATAGGGCCACATGCAGCCTCTTTGCAGTGTGAACTATGTACAATGCGTGCCCAAGGGCAAAGCTCTTCAGGAGTTTGTCATTTGAAACATATTGTAGTAAAGGCTACAGCCATTAGGGACATTTCTGAAACAAGTGTCTTCAATGCCTATTTGCCCTCCCAGCTGTGTGAAGCTACATTACTGTGTGAGTTGTGCCGTTTATAGTAGGCTGGGTTATGGACCAATCTTGGGAAGCTGGGAAAGACTACACATTCCTGCCCCAATTTAGACCGGCAGGTGCTGCCCAACAACCTTCACCAAAGTCCTTGTAAGGAGCTGAGCCTTTTTTTCCCTTAGTTTTTGCTATAGGGCACATGTGCTCGCAGAGAGAGGGAGAGAGAGAGAGAGAGAGGGAAAGTGAGAAGTCACCCCTACCGGGGGAATGGCCATGCACAATCCCTTCTCCAGCCTCCTCTTGGTCTGCACAGTCAGCCATGTGGGATCTGGTGCCCTAACCTCTACTGCTGGCTCAGGAGCCTAGTCTTTAAGTACAGAAGAAAAATTGTCCTCTGGGAAATATTAAAATGCAAATGATACTTTTTAAAAACTACCTTAAGGGGACCAGCAGTTGGCATAATGGCTATGTTGCTGGACTTCCATGTAGTCAACCGCGGTTTGATTCCCAGACCCGGTGGCTTAAACTCACATGGGATGCATGTGTGTGCATACCCAAGATCCTGAGAAGAGAATGGAGAAGAAGGGATTGTGGCATGGCCATCCACCCCGGGGAGTGATTTCTCGCTTTCTGTCTCTCTGTCTTTTCTCTCTGGCAAACACATGCACACTAAGGCAAAAACCTCTTAAAGAAAAAAAAAAAACTTACCTTAAGGGTACGTATATAAGTTCTATATGAAACATAAATTGCCTATTTAGACATGGGTCCCATCACTAAGATCTCTCATTATGCAAATATTTCAAGATCAAAAAAAAATTTCAAAATTAGAAATACTTCTAATCCCAAGTATTTCAGATAAAGGTTACTCAAACTATAATATCTATCTCATCAATTGTGATGAATAAACAAAATGATGCACATTAAATATTTATCATAGTGGAACCAGGAGGTGATGTGGTGGTTAAGGCAACCGTGGTCAACCACGGTTTAGTCTTGGACCTGGCTGCTTACTTTCTCACTTCTCCTCTCTCTCTCTCTCTGTCTCTCTCTGGCGAGTGCACATGCCCTGTAGCAAATTAAAAATAATCATAATGATAAATAAAAGTGAATAAGTAGGGGCCAACAGGTGGTGTAGTGGCTAAGGTGCTGGACTCCCACATTACTGTCCTTGGCAGCTTCAAATTCACACCAGGTACATATGCAACATGCCCAAATTCCTGAGAGGAATGGAGGAGAAGGGATTGCAGTTTGGCCATCCCCTTTCAAAGGTAATTTTTCACTTTCTCTCTCTCCATCTCTATCATTCCAGCAAGCACATGCCTTATAGAAAAAAAAAAAAAAGTCTCAAAAAAATTTGAATAAGTAATTTATAAAAAACTATTTTTTTAATCATAGCACCTGATGCTGAACCCATCAATTATTCTAAGTTTCCTCTACTGCTTCCCCTTTCTGTTATGCAGATCAAGGAAAAATAATTTTTGGAATTCTAAGGAGCCTTACAGGTTATCTTAGCCAAGCCTCTGACATTATAAAAGAAGAATTAAGATTATAGGGTCGGTCCATGGCCTTGTGTTTAAGGCAGCTGGATACCACTTGGCCAATTGTATGGGTTGAGTCCCAGCTCAGGAAATACACTGAGTGCGTGTGCATGGCTGTCAAAAATACTGAAAGGAGAAATGGAGAAGGGATTGTGTGATGATCCTCCCCTTGAGGTGTGCTAGCTGACTTTCCCTCTCTATCTCTCTCCTGGGGGTGCATGTGCCCCTTTGGCAAATTAAAAAAAAAAAATCATGAACAATTCCATCAGGAATAAAATGATACTTATTCCTCAATACTCTGATACCGGAATTAAATTTTTGGCCAATGGGTATGAACATTCTGATCATTGGGAAGGGATTTCTCATTGGAAATTATTATTTTTTCTTTTTTAAGAATTATTTTATTTAATTTTATTTATCTATTTATTTTTAATTTGACCAGAGGACAGAGAAAGAGAGAACGAGAGGGAAACTGAGAAAGTGAGCCGCCAGGTCCAGGACTCAAACTGCAGTCGGCCATGTGGGAGTCCAGCACCCTTAACCACCACACCACCTGCCAGCCCCTCACTGAACATTATTAACTAGGCATCCAGTTTATTAAAAACACAACAAAATCAT
>NW_006198305.1:4738943-4757143 GCF_000334495.1 Tupaia belangeri chinensis
GTGACAACTTAGGATCTCTGAATGTAGGTTCAGTTTACTTTCCATCACTTACAGCTTCTCTAATGATATTAAAGGAGCTACCACTAACATCATGCACATTTACCAAAATCTTTCCATATAGAAATGTAAAATTTAAAAAAAAGAAGATGGTGTCAGACAATTGCATAGTGGTAAAATACAATACTCTGTGAGGCTGACCCCTATGAGAAGTTTCCAGAGACCACCCTGAACACATATGTCCACGATCTAGGGCTAGCTGACTCCCACGGTAGCTCATGGCATGAAGACTCGGTTTGGGGTGCCTGTCTCTCTATCTCTTGCTCATGGAAGGAAGTAATAAAATAAACTTGAAAGATTAAAAAAAGAAAGAAGAGAATGTAATTGAGCTTTTCCTTAAACATATTTTGTTAGATAAAGACACATATCATTAAATGTCCAAACTACTCATAAGACATAGGTCTTCCACAAAGATACAGCAGGTTCATCAATGTCTTCCTTTGTCAATACTCTTAATATAAATGTTAAACCCAAATTCATAATTCATCATAATATATCCATTTAAAGATCACGAGGTTGAAAATTCAGTGTTGTAATTATGAATCCCTAGAGAAGAAAAACATTGACTACATTAAACCACAATGACATGGACCATCATAATAATGTACTTTGCTTCTAACCCAGATTTTCTAAGCCTGAAGGGAGACAGAGAAGGAGCAGTCTTAGACGCTGTTTCACTGGATAAACTTTGTGTACCACTTCTGTTTCTATGATGCACAGCCACTGAGTACTGTTTTTTATGCAACACAACAACCAAACACTGCCCTCCTTACTTTAACACTCTCAAAACAGACCTTCTTAACATATCTGTTGCACCACTGCAGTCTGAAATATAGATGCCATTAATTTGAATCTCTCTTACTCCCAATGTGACAACCAGTTAATCACATTAACAGGTCAGTTATAAATGGTCATGAGATAAAGAAGACTAGAGATAATACACACCATGCTCCTTTACTCTCCCAGGAAATATATGTGAGATTGAGCGTTTCAGAGGCAGTGTCTTCACTTTTATTGCTTAACCTTAATAAATGCCTTCAGTGATAGAAAATCCATGTCTCTGGAGCCAGAAGAAAGCTGTGCATCCCATATTTCTTAGAAGTACCTAAGAGTTAAAACAGCCTACTAAATGAAATATAATACGGCTGGATGAGACTTGGAGGACTCCTCAAAGAAGCCTAAGCATACGACTATTTAACTGTGGTCTGTCATCAAACATCCCAATCACAGTGGCTCTAGTGTTCCTGGAGGTGGACACTCCTAATGGCCTCACCACCAGTGAGACTCTGATGCTCCCAAATGCACCAGAGCAAAGAAATGTCACATGATATCCTGCTTACTGAACTGAGACTCCTGACTTCTCTGATCATCCTTTTCCTCAGACCATTCGGACCTAGGCTGAGGAACTGGCACTTCAGGGTTCCTAGCACATTACTTTCTCATAGGTGCACTTTTCTTCCCCTCCCCAGGCAAGGCTGACAGAGCTGCCCCAGAGTACTGGCAAGAGACTATGGAATGCTGCTTCCCTCGAGAGCAGTACTGATTGAGATGGACATTGGCAAGGCCTGATGACAGAACTCCTGTGCACAAAGTGTTTCTAAGCTTCGACAGAGAATCTGTCTAGAAAGTACTAAAACCCAACACACTGTATTCTTAGCTGACAACTTGGCTACTCAAAGCATCTAGCTTTCTTAGTAAGGCTGATTTTACCATTAAATTTCAGAACAGTGTACAAGTCAGAAATTTCCATATAACTAGGTCATTCATTATTTCCGTACAAGGTGTGTGACTCTTAAACGAATTCAAAGACCAAACCTTTGAAAGTCAAACAATAGACTTGCAACTTATGAGAGTTTCCATCTCCAAAACTAACAAGATAAATGATAAATAAAATAGTTAATTATACTTCCTCTTTTAGACTTGTTTTTTGATGTGTCTTCAGCGTTTTGCTGATGATGCAAAATTTTATTTCTGTTTTTTGGCGCTTGCCAGTGTGGAGGGAATCTGAGAAATCTCCCCCTAGGGGTGATGTGCAATCCCTCTCTTCCATTCTCCTCTCAGAATTCTGGGCAGGCATGCACACACACCTGGTGTATTTCCAAGCTGCCAGGTCCAGGACTCAAACCGGGCAGTCCGCCATGTGGGATCCAGCCATGTTAATCATGCTTTTTTAAAAAATTCATGGTTGAATATACAGTGAACCAACAGTGCAATGGGCACTCATTTGAGACTGAAGAGTCAAAATTTTGGCATGCCATATTCATACTTCTCATATTTCCTTAAGAAATAGAATCTGAGTTTTAACTGGGCATATATCCCAGCCTCCCTTGCTAAATGTAGCCATGTGACTAAGTTTTGGCCAACAGACTGGGAGCAAAGGTGACACATGTAACTTCTGGGCTGTGTCCCTGAAATGGAATATGCATGTTTTTATTCTACTCCATGTTCTCCCATATTGCTGCCTGGAACTTGGACACATTAGCAAGTCATCTAGGATCAAGAAGATGGGGCTAACGTTTTAGGCACAATTGAACAACAGGATGAAAGGAACCAATATTTCAGCATTGAATTAAAAAGAAAATTCTATCTTGTTTAAATTCCTGTTGGCCTTTGTTAAATAGCTGACTCTTTATCCTAATTGAAACACCCTATTAATTCTACTTAAATTGTATTACATTTACAATGTATATTTTCTATAACTATTTCTTTTTCACTGTTACAGATTATTTAAGACAAGGAGAAAAAACAAAGAATGGACATTGGCAAGGCCTGATGACAGAACTCCTGTGCACAAAGTGTTTCTAAGCTTCGCTGGAGAATCTGTCTAGAAAGTACTAAAACCCAACACACTGTATTCTTAGCTGACAACTTGGCTACTCAAAGCATCTATACAAATTTCTGTACAAAGGGGGTAAGTTTGCTAAAATTGATGGGCATTAACATTCTGTAATAGTTTAAAATGGTCATTCTGTCAATGAATTATAAGAGTCCAAATCCAGAGTCCAGCAGGTGGCATAGTGGTTAAAGTGCTAGACTCCCACATGACCAACTGAAGTTCAAGTCTCAGACCTGGTGGCTTGAAAATCATGCTGGGGAGACCTTTAAATTCAGACAGAAGTCATTTACATCAGAGGTGTGCCCTGCTGTGTTCAGACCATCTTCCAGACCCCAAACGTCAGACAGAAGCCATTTACGTCTGACCTAGAAAAAATTACCAGAAAGACTGAGAAAATAACTCCTAAAACGAGCATAATATACAAGAAATACTAGATACCATTCAGTGCCCAACCATTCAGATAATCGATATCCCAGCAGCTGAAGAAGCTAAAAAGGGCATTGATAATCTATTTCATGAAATCCTGGAAGAAAACTTTCCAAACCTAAGAGAGGGATTCAAATATCCAGATCCAAGTAACACAAAGGACTCCTAATAGAATCAACCCAAGACAATCTTCTCCAAGGTACATCATAGTCAGATTAGCCAAAACCACAGACAAAGAGAAGATACTAAAATTGGCAAGAGAGAAATGTCAGGTTACTTACAAAGGTTATCCCATCAGGCTAACATCAGACCTTGCATTGGAAACAATGCAAGCAAGGAAAGAATGAGAATATATATTCAACATGTTAAATGTAAAACAATTTCAACCAAGAATACTGTACCCTGCAAGATTATCCTTGATATGGGAAGAAAAGATAAAAACATTCTCATATAAACAAAATCTGAAAGAATTTACCAACAACAGACCAGCTCTTCAGGAAGTTCTGAAGGGAGTGCTATACCAGAAAAACTGAAGACAGAGAGACAGAAGTAAGAGAATAAAAAGCAACCAAGTAAATGACTAACTTAATGGTAGGGACAAGTCAGGCAATATCAATAATAATATTGAATGTTAACTTCTAGGATTTAAATGGAAAGATCAGACCACAGTAACATTGCAAATTCAACAGAAGAGAGATTAATTACATGAGACTGAACTAACGAAATAAAATTTTATGACTTTCGACTAAAACAGTACTGATTTTCTTCTATGCTTTGTTTTCCAGATCTAAGAATTTTGCTCTCTTTTGAGCTGTTGATAGGTTCAGCAATTTCTTAAAATGATTTTTTGTCTGTTTTTTAAATTAACATAAACTTTTCTCCCTCTCTGACCCCTCTGGAATTGGAAAATATTTGTAAGTATTCTTACTTTATGGCAGAATGGTTATTTGCCTAAGTTCAATAATACCTATTGCCTTGTACCAGAAATTGGAAATACTCATTATTGCCAGGGCTTTGACTGGAATGTCATATCTTCAGATATGACTAGAAAGCTATGGAATGAAGGCAGAGCTCAAGAAGGCAAGCAGAATCTCTTGGAAAGATTGTCTGGCACCATAAACACTTCTGCCTGGCAGAGAGGTAATCTGATGAGAAGTCATATGAAAGAATTCATACCATAAAATAACCTGGACTTTTTCAGCCCAACATTGTTATCAGTAGAGATTACAAAAGAGCAGCCACAACCAGAGGGTTACCTTGAGGAAGACTTCAAAGGAAGAAAAGAGACAGATCTTTGCTAGAGGATGATAAACCACAGAATACTTGTAGGCAGAGCTGAGTTGGGAAGGTTCATGTGTGAATTATGTACTGGGTGTTTGCTTGTCAACAATTTGAGTAGTTGATATGTAAGTACTTTCTCAAAAATATTTAAAACCATACTGTCTCTGTTATTATAGAGTCACAAACAAAATTATAACAAATATTTTTAAAGTTATCTTTAAAATTCAGGTTTTTTTAAATTCTGAAAGTTGTTTATCTATCAAGAACTATCAATAACTGTGGAGTCTGGGCAAAATTTTTGTTATGCACAGTAAATGTTTGTGAGAAAATATAGAAAAATAAATAAAAGAAAAAGCAAAGGAAATTATACTGGGCATGTGTGCATACATGCCCAAAGTCCCAGGAAGAGAATGGAGGAGAAGGCATGGCGTCGTGACCATCCCCTCCTGGGGATGATTCCTTACTTTCCCTCCCACTGGTTCTCTCTGGTGAGTACATGGCCCCTATGGCAAAAATCTGAAAGAAAAAAAGAAAAAGTCCAAATCTAGTGAACACATCTTATATCAAGGTTATGCAAAATGCTGCCCATTAATAAAGAATATGAACAGAATCTGCTGGGGGAATGTGCCTGAACATTGAATCTGGTTCTCAGTCTTTTGCAGGGCAAAACCTAACAGAAAGCATTCCAATTATTCATGACAAACAAATAATTTCTTGGTGCTAAATCCTATCAGCAGATGTAATCCCAATTACTCTAACTCTATATTTAACAACCTTTGAGTTTCAATTTTAAAGTTGACTAAGAATTGTTTGCTCAGAAGAGATAAGGGACATGTTGAAAAAATTTCTGATACAAACTGAGATTGTCATGACTGTGAGCACTTTCCGAAAGCAGATTGCTATAGATGCAAATTTCCATTCATAAATATCTCAGATAGAGAACTGAGAAAGAAAGTTTTGAGTCATTTCTCTTTGAATTATAATGGCAAGGGAACAGTCAGGAAAAGAGGAATAATCTTGAAACGAAGAACACTGGTGCCTAGGGGTTTTATGTCAGTGTAATGCCTAACACAATCATAATTTATATTTCTACCATGGCTCCCACAAACAAATGAAGTAGTAGTGTTAGAAGAAGAAGAGGAATGTATACTTCTAGACTTTATAAATCTCTTCAGGCTGCCAAGACAGGATGACATTGGTGAAAAAAAATAAAAGAAAGAAAGAGAGAGAGAGAAGAAAGGAAGGAAGAAAGGAAGGAAGGAAGGGAGGGAGGGAGGGAAGGAAGGAAGGAAGGAAGGAAGGAAGGAAGGAAGGAAGGAAGGAAGGAAGGAAGGAAAATAAGAACCCTGAATGTTGCTGGAAGAGAAAGAAGTCACGTGGCTTCAGAGAACACTCAGGAAGCATCTGGGAGAAGCTATGAGAACTTTCAGTTCTACGAACTATGAGTAAGTCCTAAAAATCATCTCATTTCAAAACGAGGGTTCATAGCAATGAACTAACATCTCTTTTTCCACTAATGAGACAGTGATCATCAGGTTGCTCAATCACAGAACATTAATAATGCATGATCCTTCCCTTTCCTTCATCCCACTTTCTTATTGTCACGCATTGTCACCCTTTCTTTCATTCCCATCACCACTGAGGTTAGACACCGGTACCTCACATCTCTGACCACGGAAACAGTCTCCTTCCCATCTCACTTTTCTATCATCAGAGTCATCAATTCATTAGTTCAACAAGTATTTATACTAATAGGCCCTGTTTTGTTTACCATAGGGTACATGCACTCACCAGAGAGAGACAGAGAAAGGTAGAAAGAGGGAAAGTGAGAAATCACCCCTCCAGGGGGTTGGCCATGCCACAATCCCTTCTCCATTCTCCTCTCAGGATTTTGGGCATACACGCTCTCATGCCTGATGCTAGAGGTCACATGGCTGACAATAGTTTGAGTCCTGGACCTGGCGGCTTACTTTCTCACTTTCCTCTCTCTCTCTCTCTGTCCCTCTCTGGTCAAATTAAAATTAAATAATTTTAGAAAAAAGAAAAGAAAAGTTTTTTAAAAAGATTAAATGAGAGGGACTAGCAGGTAGGGTAGTTGTTAAGGCGCTGGACTCCCACGTGGCCAACTGCAATTCTAGTCCCAGACCTGGCAATTTGAAAGTCACACCAGGTGAGTGTACATGTGTTCCCAAAATTCTGAGAGAAGAATGGAGAAGGAATTGCAGCATGGCCATCCCCTCTGGGGAATGAATTATTCCTTACTTTCTGTCTCTCCATCTCTCCAGCAAGCACATGTGCCATGTAGCAAAAATCTCTTTAAAAAAATAAATAAAAATGATTAAATGAGGCTATAAGGATTGGGCATAATCTAACAGGATTGGTGTTCTTTTTTCTGAAGAGGTTTTTTTATTTTGTTTGTTTGTTTGTTTGTTTTTGCTATAGGGCGAGTGTGCTCGCCAGAAAGACAGAAATTAAAATAAATAAACAAACAAATAAAGTTAAATAAAATAAGTCTTTTAAAAAAAAAGAAGTTTTTGCGTTATGGCATGTGCACTCACTAGAGAGAGAACAACAAGAGACAGTGAGAGAGAAAGTGAGAAATCACCCCCCAGGGGGGGATAGCCATGCCACAATTCCTTCTCCATTCTCCTCCTGGGATCTTGGGCACACATGCGCACATATGCAGTGTGATTTTCAAGCCACTGCGTTCAGGACTCAAACTGGTTGGCCACATGCGAGTCCAGTGACGTAACTTCTATGCCATTTGCTGGCCCCAACATGATTTTTATTTCTTCTTTTCCATGTAATGTATCAACCCTTCTAAACCTCATGAATCCAGTACAAGACAAAGTGAGGACTAGATAAGGTGAACACAGCCCCACCTCCCAGGGCCACCCCTCCAACTGAGGGCACACGTGCTGCACAGCTACACCACCTGCCTCTCCAGACCTGACTATGCGCTGGGAGCCCCTGGCCCTGGTCTCCACAGTATATTCAGACAATCTTCCTTTTAGGTTTTTTTCTTATTTTTATTTTTAGATCACAAAATATAATGTAATGACTATGTGATTTTGCTTTTGTGTATTTTTCCAAGAATTTCTTTTGGGTAATTGATTAGTAATGGACTTTGCTGGATCAAGATATATATACCTTTTGGCACTTGACTTTTTTTTTTAATCTACACTTCCAAATTGCCTTCAGAAAAGTTACGTACCAATTTACTCTCACCAGTACTGAATGAGAATATCTGCTCCCCTACAACTTTGTGAACACTGAGTATCAACCATTTTATGTGATATTGTGCTTTTCTTTTTCTTTTTACTTTTTTTTTTTTTTTTTTTTTTTTTTTGGGTTTGGTCTACTCCCTATTTGCTGTAGGTCATGTACACTCACTAGAAAGAGAGAGAGAGAGAGAGAGAAGAAAAGTGAGAAAGCACACCACCCCCACCATGGGGGATGACCACACCACAATCCCATTCTCCTCTCAGGATTTTGGGCACACATGCATGTTGTTCAAACTGTCAGGTCTGAGACTCCAACTGTGCAGTCAGCCATATGGGACCATCCACCTTAGCCACTGTACTGCCAGCTGGCCCTGTATTGTATGGGTTTTTTTAATATTTCTATGTAACAAAAGTATGGGTATATTAGGTCTATTAAAACATATTACCTCACAGTTTCTGTGAACCAAGAATCTAGCATCCTTATAACTGAGTCCACCAGGTTAAGGTCCCTGTCAGGACTATAGCCAAGGGGTTTGCCAGGGGTGGGGTCTCTTCAGAAGTTTGAGCTGAGGAAGGAGCTCACTTATGTGGCAGGATCAGTTACTTTGGGGTTGAATCGAGCGCCTCAGCTCCCAGCTGACCATTTAGCCAGAAGCCTCCCCCAGTTCCCTGCCACACGTACCTCCCCAGCATGGTAATCTCTCACTTCTTACTGTAAAGATTGAGCAGAAATTCAACGGCACCTTCCACACATTGACTGAAAATATCAATCACTATATATCCAAGTTCGCCACTTAAATGTTATACTTTCCACAGAATTGCAGGAGACATTTGACTGTTTTCTACTATTGCATAACAAAAATCTCCCTTCCTTCAGTTTCCACAAACATGCTCCCCATTTCCTTTTGAGCTTGGGAATGTCTTGAAAGTCTGTATTCCTACAGACATTTTGTTCAGGAAAATTTGAATTTATTGTGCGCCTCAAAATTCTTCTAGCCCCTGACCATTCCTTGGTCTCAAAGTTGCTCACACATTTTTAGATATTTGTTGTAGTAGCACCCCACAACCAGCTGCCAAAATACCAAAATCATGTGTCAGCAGATGGCTTAGTGATTACATCACTGTACTCCCACCTGGCCAACCATGGTTTAAGTCTCAGAACCCATGGCTTGAAAGTCATGCCGAGGTCCTTTTGGCCGGAACCGCCATCTTCCAGTAATTAAGCAAAATGACTAACACAAAGGGAAATAGGAGAGGCACCCAATATACCTTCTCTAGGCCTTTTAGAAAATACGGAGTTGTTCCTTTGGCAACATATATGTGAATCTACAGGGAAGGTGCTGTTGTAGACATTAAGGGAATGCGTACTATTCAAAAAGGAATGCCCCACAAATGTTACCATGGCAAAACTGGAAGAGTCTACAATGTTACCCAGCATGCTGTTGGCATTGTTGTGAACAAACAAGGGCAAGATTCTTGCCAAGAGAATCGATGTGCGTATTGAGCATATTAAACATTCTAAGAGCAGAGATCGCTTCCTAAAACATGTGAAGGAAAATGACCAGAAAAAGAAAGAAGCCAAAGAGAAAGGTACCTGGGTTCAACTAAAGTGCCATCCTGCTCCACCCAGAGCAGCACACTTTGTGAGTGTCCTGACCTGGGAGGGGACAGTCGAACAGGTTTCCTGAGGGAAGGAGTGAGAGCTGGGACAAGCGGCATAGTGTTACAGCACGGACACGACACGGTGTCTTCAGGGCCGTCCGTTTATTGTGGGCAGCACGGTACAGCACGGAGATGACGCATCACATCATCTATTGCGAGCAGCACGGAGACAACACAGTGCCACAGCCCCTCAGGGTCGTCCGGAGATAGCACAGTGTTACAACTCTTCAGGGTCGTCCGAAGACGACGCGGTGTCACAACTCTTCAGGGTCGTCCAAAGACGACGCGGTGACACAGCTCTTCAGGGTCGTCTGAAGACGACGTGGTATCACAACTCTTCAGGGTCTTCCAGGTCATCTGGAGATGACGGCATTACAACTCTTCGGGGTCTTCAGGGTCTTCTCCCTGGTCATCTGTGTAGTCTTCATGGTCATCTGTGTCGTCTTCCTGGTCGTCTGGTGATTGTGGGCCAGGCATCGTGGTTATATACATGCTGGTGGACCCTGACTGGTTGTAAAAGGTGGGTTATGATTAGTTGTAAAAGGTGGGTTATGATTGGTTGCTTTTGGACCAATCATGAGGTGCCGGATATGCAAATCTGAGGGATTCTAGTGGCCAATCAGAGTATGGTTTCGAAGGTCAGGTTTTTTGAAGGGAACCAATTGTGGCCTTTGGCATTGTGTAATTGTTTGCTTTCTGAGAAACCAGCAATGTTCGCTGGTGTGCAGCCTCCCACATGTGAGAACAAATGGAAAGAAGCCTGAGCTACTGGAACCTATTCCCTGTGAATTCATGGCATCATGGGTGTTAAAAATAAACTAATCTGTGGTCTATTAAAAAAAAGAAGAAGAAGAAAGAAAATCATGCCGGGCACATAGATATGCATGCCCAAGATAACAGGAGAATGATGGGAAAGGGATTATCTTATGGCTATCCCCCCGGAGGGTGATTTCTCACTTTCCCTCTCACTGTCTCTGTCAGCCTCTCTCTCTCACTGGCAAGCACACGCCAAGGGGAGAGGCAAAAATCTCTTAAAAAAAAAATCAATGACTAATCACTGTGTAACACTATTACAACAAACATAGTAGCTTAAAACAATGTATATTTACTGTCTCATGGTTTTTGTGGATCAGGAAAATGGGCACAGTTTAGCTGGCTCCTCTGCTTTTGGGAGTCTCAGAAAAGTACCAGTCAAGACTGGGGTCTCATTTAATGCCTAATCAGGGAGAGATCTTGAACTCATGAGGTTCTGGCAGGACAAGCTCTTTCTGGGTCATCAGACTGAGGGCCTGGTAAGAGGCTACCAGCCTGTCACATGGACTTCTCCTAATGGAAGCTTCCTCACCAAAGATAGCAAAGGAAAGAGGAAATAGCCTACTAGCAAGATGGAAGCACAACCTTCTGTAACATAATCATAGAAGTGACAGCTCATCACCTTTCATCCTATTTCATCGACTAGATGCAAGCCCAGGTACCTCCCATATTCAAGGGGGGGGGGTGGAATTACAAGGGGTATAAATACTAGGAAATGTGGTTGGAGGCGGGAGTATCTCAGAGTCTTTCCTCCACAAAATACTGATGCCTTCAATTAGAGAACGTAGCTTTGTTTGTACCACATGTAAATAGCTATTAGTTTTCTTACTCACATAAACATTAATGTACACTATTATCTTAAATTTGTTTGAGTACTGGGTCCACAGGTGGTATGACAAGACAACTAGATCTTTGCATGTCAGACTGCTTAGTTTGAGTGCCAGACCTGGCGCCTTGAAAAACACATGCCAACAGTGTGTACATGCATGCCCAGGAATCCTGAGAAGAGAATAAAGGAGAAGGGATTGCTTTGTGCTACCTTTTACCCCCCAGGGAGTGATTTTTTTACTTTCTCTCTCTCTCCCTCCCTCTCTCTCTCTCTCTCTAGCAAATGCATGCATCCTATAGCAAAAATTAAATATCTATCTATCTATAATTATCTATATTCTGAGTATCTACCATATGGTAGGTATTATGCTAGGTAAGGTATAGTACAACAGTGAGCAAAAACAGGCACAGTTTCTGTTCTCATGAAAATTACAGTCAGAAGGAGAGAGAAAATAATTGCATGAATAAATGTGAAATTATGGTTTTGACAAAGACCCTGAAAGTTTGTGGTGCTATGAAAATATGGAAATGAGGAAATGACTTATCTAGTGGTTGGGCATGATAATGGGAAAAAATGACGTTTTACTTAAAGTATTAAAATGAGGACCATCGGATGGCATAATGGTTAAGTCGCTGGACTCCCATATAGTTGACGGCTGTTCGAGTCTTGGACCTGGCGGCTTAACACACACATGGGGTGCACATGCGTGTGTGCCCAATATGCTGAGAGGAGAATGAAGGAGAAGGGATTTCAGTGTGGTCATCCCTCCGGGGGGTCATTTCTCACTTTCTGACTGTCTGTCTCTCTGGCAAGTATGCGTACCCTATAGCAAAAACCTCTCTTAATAAATAAATAAATAAAATTGGGCTAATATTTAAAACAAGCAGGAATTAACTCAGAAAAGCAAGGAAATGAATTCCATCTATTGGGAGAGTGAGGGCCCTGGCTGTGACTATAGAGCATCAAATGATTGAGGAATAAGAAGTCACAGCAAGGAAATCAAGAGGAAATCTTTGCTTTAGGGCCTATACCCATTTATCCATCTGCCTATCTTCATCCAGATATTTTACACTCCTGAAAATCAGTGTATGTAAAACCAATCTCGGTTTGTAAACTTACCCTTCCCAGTAGTTTCCATTCTAGTGAATGGCACCACCATCTGCCAACTGGAAACTGAGAAACCTAGGAGTCATTCTTGACAATTCCCTTTTCTTCAATTCCTCACCAAATCCTGTGGACTTTATCACTAGTTACATACTAAAGCTCTGAATAATCCAGATACATTAAGCTCTCCTATGTCCCTTCACTTTTGCTGGCCCTCAAGTCTGGAAATTCCTCTCTATCCAACTCCCCCACCATCCTCTTCATAACAACATAGCAACTAATCCTCTAAAACTTCATCTAAACATATTGTAACTGAAGTGCTCTACTACCCTAAACGAAAACAACTCTCTTTTATTTACTTACTAGTGATTTTGTTTTTGCTATAGTGCATGTGGCACACTGCAGGGGGAGATAGGGAAAATGAGAAATCACCTTCTAGGGGGATGGTCAAGTCACAATACCTTCTCCTCCATGCTCCTCTCAGGATTTTTTTTTTAAGAATTTTTAAATTTAATTTTATTTATTCATTCATTTATTTTAATTTGACCAGAGTGAGAGAGAGAGAGAGAGAGAAAGTGAGAAAGCAAGTCACCAGGTCCAGGACTCAAACCGTGGTCAGCCATGTAGGAGTGTCCAGTGCCCTAAACACCATGCCAAGCGCTGGTCCTCAAGGATTTCATGCACACGCACCTGGCATGACGTTCAAGGCCCTAGGTCTGGAACTCGAACTTCAAAGTTGGTCATATGGGATCCAGTCACCCTAATCTCCATGCTATCTGCTGGCCCCAGAAATGGTCTCTCCCACCTCAATGATTTCAAATACTTTTGTTACGTACCTCATCATCCCTATTACAGATTGGTTGTCTGGGAAGCACATGCCTGCAGGACATACATTAGGAAATGCTCTTGGAACTATTGCCAGTGAAAGGAGAAGAAAGTGGGACTGGGTAGAGGGAGAAGTGAGTTGCTGGTGTTCCACCAATTGTTGGTGAAGCCCATGAAGTGCACGAGGCCGGGGTAGTACGAATTTTTTGTATTTACAACCTGATCCGTCACTGGATGTAATCTATCCCTGGAAGAACATATGACCTTGGCTGAGAAAGTTTACTTTAGTAATCTCCCCAAGAGCCTGATGGCTAAGAGGTGACTTCTAGCAATAATCCCAATGTTGAAACTAAGTCCGTCCCTCTGAGGGAGATTGAGGAGGTGACTGGCAGGATTCAGTACAATCCCCATGTTCGGGTTAGCTTAATATAGCTACACTCCCTTAAATTAGTGTATATCCCTTTTGTCTTCACCCACGTTTGAGATTTTTTAAGGACAAATACCTTGTATTTCAAGCAAAGAGTTGAGATTTAATAAAAATCTGATGAAGGAATAATCAGATGACTCGATTCTGATAAACAAAAAACAGGATCCTAACTTGAAGTACAGGGGTTTTGTTCTGTTTTTGCCAGAGGGCACACATGCTAATCAGAGACAAAGAGAAAATGAGAAAGCACTCCTCCTTGGTCATGCTCAATCCCTCCTCCACCATTTCTCTTTCCTTTTGGGATCTGTGGTATGCGCATATACGTCCAGCGTGTTTCTCAAACTGCTATTTGTGGTTCAAACCATGTGGTCAGCCATATAGGATCCAGAAATCTTAATCACCAGGCCATGATTAAGAACGAATTTCTTTTTTTTTTTTTTCACTACTCTTTCACTATTCACCCTCTTTTTAGACATTTTTTCTAATCGTGCCTATGAAATTTTAATGCCACAATATACTGTGTAACTGCTTATGTACTATATTTATACTATATACAGTAAAAAAGGTGTTTTTTTCCAGGGTCAGCAGGTAGTGTGGTATGGCGTAATAGTTATGTCGCTGAACTCCCTAGTAGTTGACTGCAGTATGAGTCCTGGACCTGGAGGCTTAAAACACACCGGGCATGTGTGCCTGCGTGCCCAAAATCTTTAGAAGAGAATGGAGAAGGGACTGCAGCTTGGCCATCCCCCTGGGGGAGGTGCTTTCTCACTGTCTCTCTGTCTCTGTTTCTCCAGTGAGCGTACACATCCTATAGCAAAAATCTCTCTAAAAAAAAGAGACAGCAGAGAGTTCACTTGCTGTCACCCGAGGACATAGCAGGAAGACAGGAAGAGGGCCCTTACCTGAACCCAGCCATGCTACCACCCCAACCTTGGACTTTCAGCTTCTGGAACTGTGACAAATAAAATTCTGTTGTTTAGGCCACCTAGTCTGTGGTGTTTTGTTACAGTGGCCCTAGGAAACTAGTCACTAAGCCCCCAAATTGACTGCACGGTATAAAGAAAAAGAGGAGTAACCAAGTGTCAAGATCAGTAGAAGGTATGGGTTCTAGTCTGGGCTCAGTCATGCTCATGAAAGGGTATACTTCACTCTCGTCTATAAAATGGAGGACTTTCAGTAGCATTTCCTCAAGTTTTTTTAAACAGTTAAAGCTACAAGTGTTCAAGTCACATATTGTGGAACATGGCTCAGAGGTAATTACAGTACCAGGATTCTATCCTCCGAAAGTAGTTATGGATATTCACAAAGATTTAGTTACAAATATGTTCATGACAGAATTTGCATTTAATGGGAGGGGAAAAAAAACCCTGTAAATAATCTAGCCAACAAAGTATATTAAATTGCAATAGAGACAGACAATATATATATAGCCACTAAAAATTATAACTTGTTATACAAACCTGTAAACTTGTTAAAACAAAAACAAACAAACAAAAAACTCTTTTTTGTTATCAAAGATGGAACACTGAAAACCTTGCTCTTTAAAATCTGGGGACCAGTAAGGTGGCGTGGTGGTTAAGGTGCTAAACTCTCCCACATGGCCAACCATGGTCCGAGTCTTTGGACCTGGAGGCTTGCTTTCTCACTTTCCCTCTCTCTTGCTCTTTCTGGTCAAATTAAAATAAACAAGTAAAGTGAAATTATTTTTAAAAAATAAAAAATTACAGGTAGGTGGAAACAGCAGATGGTGTAATAGGTCGCTGGACTCCCACATAGTTGACCATGGTTGAGTCCCAGACCTGGCTGCTTAAACTCACTCTGGGTGCGTGTGCGTACATGTCCAAGATCCCAAGAGGAGAATGGAGACGGGATTGTGGCATAGTCATTCTCCTGGGGGTGGGGTGGTGACTTCTGGCTTCCTGTCTCTCTGTCTCTGTCTCTCAGGCAAGCACACGTGCCCTAGATCAAAAATCTCTCTTAAAAAATAAAGTAAGATAGGCAAAAACTGTTTGAAATCCCATCACTGAGAATGGAGCAGCTCATCCTTGTTAGGACCTGAGCCACATAGCTCACTCCAAAACTTTTTTCGAATTGTTTTGTAGCTGACATAAATTAAACTGCAATACTTAAGGTACGCAATCTGGTAAGCTATAAAATACAAATACACTTGTAAAGCCATCATCACCAGACAATGAACATATCACTCCAAAAAAAGTTTCCTGGTACCCTTTCGTAATCTCTCCTTCCCTCTTCTTGGCTCATACTCCACAGCCCCAAGTAATCACAGATTTGCTGTCACTATAAATCAATTTGCACTTTTCTTAAGTTCACCTATTTATTTTCAAGTTGCCACATAATGCCTGTAAATATTTATGCAGAAAATGTAATGTTGTAAAGTGTGCAACAAAGTAACGGGCATATCCCTAACCTTGTATGTTTGTCATTTCTTTGTAGTGAAAGCATTCCCAAGGCATTTTCTAGTTTTGTGTAAATGGAATCATACGGTCTGTATGTACTCTATTCTTGGAGGGTGGAGAGCAGGCTGGCTTTTTGTTTTTGCTATAGGGTGCGAACACTTGGATGTTTGGAAATGGGGAAAGTAAGAAACCACCTACCAGGGAAGATGGCCATGCTGCAATTCTTCTTCTCCATTGTCCTCTCAGGATTTGGGTCATGAGCTTGGTATATTTTTCAAGCCACTGGGTCTAGGACTCAAACTGGGCAGTTGGCCATGTGGGCACCTATAACCTTAACCTCTGTACTGCCTGCTGATGTCTCAACTGGCTTCTTTCACTCAGCATAATTATGCTGAGTTCCAGGATATTGTTACATGTTTATAGTTCACTCCTTTTTATTTCTGAATGGTATTCCATTATTTGGATGGACAGTGGAATGTCCACCCAGGACACTCCAAGCCAGAAGCAGAGCTTCAGGTAAGAACCTTGACACAATCTTTTACATTTATCTTAACTTCACCATTGACAAGAATTAGAATTCTTCTACTGAAGCCAGACATGATATTAACTCCTTTTACCAGAGCCCCACTTTGAGTGTTTCAAAGCAATCCTTCATTTAAATTTTACCCAAATTCCATCCTGCTAAAAATAGATAAATCTAACTTCATGAGGCTATCATAATCCTGGTGGGTTTTATCAGATGGGCTTTATCAATTGACATGAATGCTCATGACTACATTACATGCAGTACAGTATGACCCATCTTGTTTTTAAAATAAGAACACATGAAAAGATGACAAGAAAGCTATTTATGGTAGAACAAATCTATGGTAGAATGAATCTATCTGTATTATCAAACACAGTAAACATATTGTTTCCTTTTTAAAGATTAAGGACAGTCACAGAAATAACAAAGGTGATCTGATTTTATGAATGGATACTTGCTAAACTCCAAAAAGGACTGGTAAATCTCATTCCTATTATCATAATAGTTTAATTCACCAATCCATAGCTGTGAATCTAGAATGGTCAGTGGAACATCTTAGGAAAACCATGACTTTTCATGTCCCTAGAATCAAAACATATATACAGGACCATCATCTTATTTCACAAATCTGAATGTAATTTAGAAACTTTGAGAGTTAAAGCCGATCCAATGACACAACCCAAATTTTGGACCTTTGAATTTACAGTCCTTAATTATAAGCCTGTAAAAGCTCAGTAGTAGTTTATTTTTATTACTTTTTTAAGGAACTCCCTTCCACCCATTAATCACAATATGCTTTACAACATAGTTGCAAAGTAGGTCAAAACACTCAATGTATTTTTGGCATTGGGGGCTTATTAATATTACCCGTTGTATTCTTTGAGAAAGCTTGTATTTAGTTCACTTACGACACCCTCTTACATACTAATTATCATTTAATGATGAAGCACTGAGTCTCCCCACAGCAAAATGGAATTGAAAAGCCCTAGGACAAACCCCAAATATTTTATTTGCAATTAAAAATCTAAAAATATTATTTGTTTCCTTCTAATGCCATCTCACAGAGATGGTCAACACAACATATAAAAATAGAATTTTTTTAAACTGAGATGTCGTACAAAAGATGATGGTAAACAAGGGGGAAGCAACCGCTAGGTATAATGCAATCAAATGTGCTTCCTCTTATTAAAACTACAAATTAGTAGGAAAGAGGAGTGCCGCCCACCGGCTTTCTAAATTCTGAATTCCGGGGGCCTAACAGCAGCGAGAGGAAGAGTGAATGAGCGAAAGGACGCGAAGGCGGCCCAGCCAGGCTGCAAGCAGCGGCTTGCAGCGTGAGAGCTGGCCCTGCAGAGAAATACCCAACTGGGAACTGAACCTGCCCCTGGAGAAAGGGTCCTCGGCCTCGGACTCTACTGAGCCCAGCCTGGAAGAACCTAGCTCACCAGTAACCCTAAGGGGCAAAAGCCGAAGCCACCCCAAAACAAACCTAGGAAAACTGAAAAACCTACACCTATCAGGGCGACTTTGACTGAGACCCCGTGACCCGGTCCCCAGCTCTTCGCCCGCCTCCCCGGCACTCATTGAGAGCGCCACGTCTCCGGTCCCAGCGCATGAGCCGTCTCCGGGAGATTTCCTCCAGTTAACCCCTCCCAGCCTCGGTCAAAGTCACCCATCCCCAGGCTCCGCGTCTCCTCAACCCCTAACCGCCAGAGCCAGCCGCAACGGCTGTGCCTCGCCCCAGCAACTCCCGCCCCGCCCGGCCCCGCCCGC
>NW_006198305.1:4759669-4760064 GCF_000334495.1 Tupaia belangeri chinensis
TGGCGGCCGGCCGGTCCCGGGCGGCGGCGCGAGGGGCGGCCGCGATGCGCTCGGCCTGAGGCGGCCCGGCACGGCCCTCCTCGCTTCCCTTGACTTCCATCGCGCCCCAGCGTCATCCTGCGAGTCCCTCTGACGGCAGGGGAGATGGCTGCACGGAGCTGGGAGGCAGGGAAGATGGCTGCACGGAGCTGGCAGGACGAGCTGGCCCAGCAGGCCGAGGAAGGCTCGGCCCGGCTGCAGGAAATGCTCTCGGTCGGCCTCGGCTTTCTGCGCACCGAGCTGGGCCTCGACCTGGGGCTGGAGCCGAAGCGGTACCCCGGCTGGGTGATCCTGGTGGGTACAGGCGCGCTCGGGCTGCTGCTGCTCTTCCTGCTGGGCTACGGCCTGGGCGCGGG
>NW_006198305.1:4760528-4801096 GCF_000334495.1 Tupaia belangeri chinensis
GAGCGGGGCCTCGACCGGGGGCTGGAGCCGAAGCGGTACCCCGGCTGGGTGATCCTGGTGGGTACAGGCGCGCTCGGGCTGCTGCTGCTCTTCCTGCTGGGCTACGGCTGGGCCGCGGCTTGCGCCGGCGCCCGCAAGAAGCGAAGGAACCCGCCGCGCAAGCGGGAGGAGGCGGCCGCCCAGCCGACCCCGGCCTCTGACGACCTAGCGCTGCTGAAGAATCTTAGAGGCGAAGAGCAGAAGAAGAAGAACCGAAAGAAACTGCCGGAGAAGCCCAAAGTGAGTAGGGAGGAGCGGCGGTGGAGTAGGGGCGAGGGGAGGCCGAGCCCCAGCGGGGAAGGGAGAAGAGTGAGGTTAGTGGAGAGCCGAGACGCAGATCTCCCAGAGTGAGGAGGGAGTGATCGGTGGACATGTTAATTAGGAAATGGGAGAAGCTCAGTAAGTATAGGACGGACCGGGAAACCCAGTTTCGAAGAAGGAAGTTAGCAGGTCCGGGGATCCTTAAATAATTGAGTGCCCAGAGGTCACGACATCTCCGGGAACCTTGACCGCCAGGATGACATACCAGCCTTCCTGAGGCCTAAAGGGTATCTGCCTGTGAAGGGAGGGTAAAGGGCCCTTAAGGTGCTGTTGGGAAGTTGTGCAGACTGCACCTGGAAGACAGATGTCTGTCTTCACTCATATTGACGGTAGCGTGGAAGAAATGCGATGACCTAAAAACTCTGGAGCTTATAGAGGATTAGAGGAGCCCAGGTCTAGACGTGCTTCCATTTTATTTGGGACTGTTCTAGGGAAATGGTTTCCCACTCTTGTTCTGGTGAATGTGGCCAATGGAGACCTGAACAGGAGCATGACAAGAGGGAATAGGTTACTTAATGTACTTTGGGGTATGTGGTCCTATGAGAAAGGCTTAAGGCAGGTTCAGAGACGTGGTCTGTTGTACACCTCGTGGTGCGGGAGGTTTTGAGACAGTGAAAGGGAATGACAGGGCAGAATGGTGAAGTCTAAGAGGCACCAAGCTGTTCTGGTCCACGCGTGCAAGTGCAGAGGGCAACACATCTGTTTCATTAGGCCTTCATGTTTTACTCCTGCATCCTTTATTGCCATTTCCCCATGTTTTTCTCCTTTCCTATCTACTGTAGTTTTACAAATTTAAAAAATACTTTCCAGTTAAGCAAATTGAGACTATGGGGTGTGCAGAACTAGAAATGGCTCTTATTTTTATATTCACTGAATTTATTTTTATATCCACTGTTCACCTTTCAGTACAATTCAGCAAGCAGCAATAAAGGCCCTACTATGTGGAGTGCACGCTTGTGTTTGGTGGGCAGTAGGAAGGGCATAGTTAGTAGTCAGAAAGTCAGTCGTGGAGACCAGCATAGGAGACAGTGTCATAAATAATTATAAGATTGCATGGAATGATAGGCTTATAGAGGTGTGAACAGTGTTATTGAGGTTTCCTGGGTGGAAGATAAATTTCACTGGAGGGATTTTGGAAAGTTACCAGAAGAAGTTGGGTTTGAGTTCAATCTAATGAGAGTATTTTTGGTAGCAGTACAGAAAGAAAACTGTTTTGGAGATGTGATAGGTCACAGTTAGTACATTATAGGACGTGGATACCTGTTTTTCCTACTGATTAAGATGTCATGTACATACACAACCTGTTAAGTTTGGTATACATGACTCTGTCAGTGTGAGTACAACCTTCGGCTAGGAAAAGAGAAAATATTGAGGGGGCGGGTGGGTCTTTCAAAAGTTCATGGAAAAGGAATATTATTTTTTTCTTTTCTTTTTTTTTTTTTTTGGAGAGATTTTCACTAAAGGGCACGTGCGCTCGCCAGACAGACAGAGACATAGAGACAGAAAGCGAGAAATCACCCCCCAGGGGGGATGGTCATGCCGCAATCCCTTCTCCATTCTCCTCTCAGGATCTTGGGCACGCACGCACACGCGCCTGGCGTGAGTTTTAAGCCACCAGGTCTGGGACGTGAACCGCAGTCGTCTACGTGGGAGTCCAGCAACATAGCCATTACGCTAACTGCTGGTCCCCGAAAAGGAATATTATTTTTAAAAGAACCATGCACAGACTTTTTTAAAATTTGCACCAAATAAATTCATACTTTACTTCCATTTTTTTCCCACAAACTTCTTGATGTCCCCTCGTAGTTTATAATTTTGTTGAGAGCATCCAGAGCTACCCAAAAGTAATTTTATAGTAGAACTAGAGAACCTGGTACCAAAGTAAGGAAAGAAGGTCATCCTGAAAACCCCACGTGTTAAACCTAAGCCCTGTGTGAATAAACCAGGTTGTGAACATTTCAGAGCCCTATTTGGAACATCTAGAATTTCCGATGGACTTGAGTCAAGCGATCCGGGCTCCAGGAGCCCCTCCAAAGTGCATCATAACACTCAAATGACTCATCTGAAGAAGGAACACAGACACCAGTGAATCCATTTACTGTGAAAAATGCCCGTCAGATCAGGATTTACCTCCTTCCCCTTTTCATTTGAGTTCTGGAAGTATAAATGAATAAATATACCTAGTACTTGCTTTGAAGATTGGAGAGTGAGAATGAGAAGACTGGATGATTGAAAGTTAGCTGGGTAAGAAAATATGTTGAAGATATAATGGAGAAGTTTAGCTTAAACATCAGTTACAAAATTTATGAATTGTGGCTTTCAGATTTTTTTGACTACAACCCACAGTAAGAAATATTTTTATGTAGTACACACACACTCAAACATATTGTTTGTTTTCTTTAATATTATTTGTGATCCACTAAATTGGTTTCACATTTGATTGTGTGGCATGACCCACAGTTAGAAAACTCTGCTTTGCAGGGCTGAAAAATAAAAGCTGCTACTTAGTACTCATTATATACCTTGCACTATGCTAAGTATGTACTTGGAGAAATGTAAGACACTGCTTACAAATTGCAGGTAGTAGAAAGGGATACAATATTCATATGGCTCACTATGAGTTGAATACTGAAGTAAAAAGCCCAGTTTCTCCCCCAGGGAGCTCTTTATTCCAGTTGTAGAAAAAGAAACATTGGAAGAATTAACATCACAGCCCCAGTGTAAGGCCCAGTAGGCATAAAAGGCCTATTACAAAGTTGTCTTTGAAAGTGGGAAGGAGCAAGATAGAGAGGCTTGTGAAACAACAAAAGCCCAGGGTTGGAAGAAGACAACGCTGTCAGTCTGGCAGAAATGGGGAACTCTAAACTTGAGTAAGGCACTTAACTGTGGTCGATTTAGCTTACCTTGTTTATAAATCGAAGATCTTAGTTGAGTTAAAATACTGCAAAATTTCTCAGTGTTATCCCTGGCCGCTTAGAATGAAGTCACTTTGAAGGCTTGTTAAAATGTGTAGATTCCTAGGTCAGTAGATGGTGTGGTGATTAAGGCCCCAATCCTACATGACCTACTAGAGTTTGAATCCCTGAATGCATGTGCTCATGTGTACAGAATCCCAAGAAGAGAATAGAAGAGGAAGGATTGTGGTATGGCCATACCCCCTTAGGTGTGATTTTTAACTTTCCTTCTTTTTATTATCTCTTCTCTGGCAAGCAGAACATGTCCTATAGCAAAAAAAAATTTTTTTTAAAAAGGTAGATTCATGGTCCCTACCACAAATCTTATAAATTCAAAATTTTTGGAACGGGTTGTAGGGAATCTGCATTTTTTTAAAGAATTACTTTTATTTTATTTATTATTTTATTTATTATTGTTATTATTTTTAAATTTGCTATAGAACATACTCACTCACCAGAAAGACAGAGAGAGAGAAAGCAAGTTGCCAGGTCCAGGACTCAAAGCGCAGTAGGCAATGTGGGAATCCAGCACCTTAAACACCATACCACCTACTGGCCCCAGGGAATCTGCATTTAAAAAAAATTCTTAGGAATCCTTACCTAGTAGTTTGGAAATCACTCCTTAGATGGGGCCAGCAGGTGGCATGGTGGTTGTGATTACAGATTGCAGCGTTAGACTCCCAACATGGCCAATCACTGTTAGAGTTTTTGCACCTGGCGGCTTGCTGTCTCACTTTCTCTCTCTCTCTGATGACTATAGCAATAATAATAATAATAAATTAAAATTTTAAAAAATCATTCATTAGAATAGGAGTGAAAGAGTCATATAAGGTCTCTAAGTAAAGCCATGTTTAATCTTCTAATCTCATTACTACATCATTCTGTTAGACATTTTAAGATTACATTTACTCTTATTCAAGTGGATTCAGTAATATAAACTACTGCAATGTCTTTGAAAGGACATTCCTTTTTTTTTTTTTTAATTTTTTTGGAGAGGTTTTTGCTATAGGGTGCGGGCGCTCGCCCCAAAGACAGAGACAAAGACAGAAAGCAAGAAATCAGCCCCCAGGGGGATAGCCACGCTGCAATCCCTTCTCCTCCATTCTCTCGAGATCTTGGGCATGCATGTACACACGCCCTGCATGAGTGTAAGCCACTGAGTCCAGGACTCAAACCACGTTCGACTGCATGGGATTCCAGCGACATAGCCATTACACCAACAGTTTGGTCCCAGATATTCCTTATTTTTCAAGATATTTTGCTTAAATATAAGTTGGCTTTTACCTTTTTTCATTTTTTCCTTAAATCTTTTCAAATTTTGCAACACCCATTTTAAAAATTTGTTTCTAATAATTCATTATTTGCAGATTATATATATGTAGCTTTTTAGCCTATTCATGAGCATTAAAATTTTTTTAGAATTATTTTATTTAACTTTATTTATTTATTTATTTGTCTTAATTTGACCAAAGAGGGACAGAGAGAGAGAGAAAGTAAGCCGCCAGGTCTGGGATTTGAACCACAGTTCGAGTCGTGGGAGTCCAGCATCTTCTTTAACCACCACGCCACCTGCCAGCCCCTAAAAGTTGTTTTTTGTTTTTGTTTTTTTGTTTTTGTTTTTTGGGGGTTTTTTGGAGAGATTTTTGCTATAGGGCACGTGCGCTCGCCAGACAAAGAGAGACATTAGAGACAGAAAGCGAGAAATCACCCCCCAAGGGGGATGGTCACACCGCAATCCCTTCTCTTCCATGCTCCTCTCAGGATCTTGGGCACGCACGCACACGTGCCCGGCGTGAGTTTTAAGCCACCGGGTCCGGGACGTGAACTGCGGTCAACTATGTGGGTGGGAGTCCAGCGACATAGCCATTACGCTAACTGCTGGTTCCCCCTAAAAGTTATTTTTATCAATTTGGTTTTTATTCCATAACATTTCACTGTAGTTCCTTTAAGGTATGAATTGCAGTATCCTTACTAGGAGGAAACTTGTTTTTTTGGAGAGGAGAGATTTTTGCTATAGGGCCCATGTGCTTGCCAGAAAGACAAGAGAGAGACAGAGAGACAGAAAGCAAGAAATCATCCCCCAGGCGGGATGGGCATGCCGCAATTCCTTCTCCTCCATTCTCCTCTCGGGATCTTGGGCACGCATGCACATGCGCCTGGCGTGAGTTTAAGCTACCGGGTCCGGGACTCAAACCTCAGTCGACTACATGGCAGTCCAGGAACATAGCCATTACACTAACTGCTGGTCCCCAAGGGAGAAGGGATTGTGGTGTGGCCCTCCCTTCTGGAGGGTTATTTCTTGCTTTCTGTCTCTCCATCTCTCTCTGTCTTTCTGGCGAGCACACGTGCAATATAGAAAAAAACTCTCAAAAAAAAAAAAAAAAGAAAGAAAAGAAGAAACCCTACACTCCAGCTCTATAGTTGGGTGCCATGTTAAAGAGCAAAATCACCAACAAAAAGCACAAATGCAAAATATGCAGTGCGTGCGATATAGAAAAAAACTCTCAAAAAAAAAAAAGAAAGAAAGAAAAGAAAAGAAGAAACACTACACTCCAGCTCTATAGTTGGGTGCCATGTTAAAGAGCAAAATCACCAACAAAAAGCACAAATGCAAAATATGCAGTGCTAAATAGACCTCCTAAAGGACTTTTGTGTACATAAGAGCTATAATAAGGATGTAGTGTTGCCTCGA
Organism: Tupaia belangeri chinensis; assembly: GCF_000334495.1. Classification (NCBI taxonomy): domain Eukaryota; kingdom Metazoa; phylum Chordata; class Mammalia; order Scandentia; family Tupaiidae; genus Tupaia; species Tupaia belangeri. Next base: position 4,766,535 of record NW_006198305.1, read on the forward strand.
CTTCAACAGGGAGTATACATATAGGGTGACTCAGATGCTCTGTACATGCATGTCTCCAGATAAACCCCAAATACCTTGAGTATTAATTTTATGGTTATAGATTTTACTGAATAGGTAAATTTGCCAATACAGAATTCATAAAAAATGGAGATCACCTGTGTATTAACCTGGATCTGGATCTGGACATTCTTATCTCCAGAACATCATGTTTAAGGTGTATACTCGATTTCTCCAATTGAAAGAAAGTATCTCCAGGGACCAGCAGTTAGCATAATGGCTATGTCGCTGGATTCCCATGTATTCGACCGCGGTTCGTGTCCTGGACCCAGTGGCTTAAAACAACGGGCGCGCATGCCCAAGATCCTGAGAGGAGAATGGAGGAGAAGGGATTGCAGTGTGGCCGTCCCCCCTGGGGGGTGACTTCTTGCTTTCTATCTCTCTGTCTGGCGAGCGCACGCGCCCTATAGCAAAAAACCTCTCCGAAAAAAAAAAAGAATGTATCTCAAACTTTAACATCTTCCTAATAAAACATAATTCTGTGCCCTCTCACAGTCTTCCCCAGTTCTGTAAATGATACATTACCCTCTATTCAGTTATTCCAGCCAAAAAATCTAAAAATCATCCTTGATTCTAACCTTTTCCTTCCTCATATCTTTCTCACCTCCTGTCTCATCCATCAGCAAAGTACTATCAGTTTTTATCTCCAGTTTATGTATTTAATCCTGCTGTTCTCATTCTCCTGTGTCCTTAGCTCACCTGAACTGCAGCAGTAGCCTCCCTGACTGCTGTCAGTCCTTCTTTAATGTCCTGGAAGTAAGGAGTCTTTTTAAAAGCAAATCCCCTTCCTGCCTAAAACCAACACTTCAGTAGCTTTTGCATTTAAAATCTAAACGTCTTTCTTTGGGCTATATAGCACCGCATGTGCTTGTCTACTAAGCTGATTTTTTAGTTAGTTTCCTCTCATTTGCTACTTTTAACTACAATGATCTTTTTTCAGTTCTTCAAACTTTTTCCACAACACAGTGCCTTTACAAGAGCTATTATTAACACATCTGGAATGATCTTCTCTTTGTTATTCTCATCAGCCTTTACATCATATCTTTTTTTTTTAAAGAATTACTTAATTTGGGGGGAGGTGCCAGGTAGCATGGTGGTTAAGTGCACTGGACTCCCACATGACGGACTGCAGTTCGAGTCCTAGACCTGGTGGCTTGTTTTCTCACTTTCTCTCTCTCTCATTCTGTCCCTCTCTGGTCAAATTAAAATGAAATGAATAAAAATAAATAAAATAAACAAATTTAAAATAAAAATAATTTTTTAAAAGAATTATTTAATTTTATTTGTTATTATTGTTAAAATTTGCTATAGGGCACATGCATTCACCAGAGAGAAAAAGGGAAAGTACGAAAGCCGGCTACAAGGTCTGGGACTCAAACTGCTTTCAGCCATGTGGGAGTCCAGCACCTCAACCACCACACTACCTGCTGGCCCCTACACGGTATATTACAAAGTTGCCTTCCCAGGCGCAGCCACAGTGTGACATTGGACTCATATGTGGGAATACCCCGGGCTTGGGTCACAGATCTACCTGATCATGCCAGGTGTACCTGCAGGCACACCTGTGATCCTGACTGACTGCAAGTCTGAGGCGGGGAGAGCAGCATGGTGAAATCCTATGGGGGTCCCTGTCCCTCTTTCTCTCTCTTAATGAAATAAACTTTTTTAAAAAGTTGCCTTCCTAGAATATCCTTTCCTGACTGCCTTACTTGAAATAGATACCCCTTTCTGTTTTGCCTGAGCCTTTTATGTATTTCCTTCATAATAGTTATCACAGTTTGTAAATTATCAGTATTTCCTGATCCATTTACTTTTGGGGATCTTTTCCCTCTATAGATTAAGCTACTGGGAAGCAATACCTGGCACATAAAAGCCTTTGGTAATTATTGCATTTAAGGTTTAATGAAGTGTCTTAAAGGACATTTCTAATTTTAATTTGATAATCTGTTATTGAGCTAGATGTCTGTTGATGTATTCCTAATCAAATTGTGCTTTTTATACTTAGGTTGTGGTTTTGCTGGTAATATTAATAGTATATCCTATCACTTAACACCTGTGAGATTTTCTTTTTTACTTTTGTTACTTTTCCTCTTAGTTTTAATGCTTAAAGGCATAATCATTTGATTAAAAATTCTAAGTGAGGTTAGGGCAGCCAGATCACATGCGGCCAACCTTGTGGTTCAAGTCCCTGACACAGTGGCTTGAAAAACATACCAGGCACGTATGCATACATACCCAAAAATCCCTAGAGAAGAACTCAGAAGGAGAAACTATGTCATGGCATCCCTGTTAGGGGATCATTTCTCTTTTTCTTTTTGTCTGTCTTTTTTCAGCACGTGCCCTATGGTAATTAATATATATATATTTTTTAATTCTAAGTGATAGGAATCTTGAGTTTCAGAGAGATTGAGTGACTTATTCAGGGTTATAGAACAAAGAAATTTAAAAGGCAAAACATTTTCTAATTTCTAGTGTAAGAATTCTGTTATTTCCACTATACCTCTCTAATGTTAATAGTATGTTTTAAAATACTGAATTGCATTCAGAGAACATATCCAATTTTCCCAGTGAGTTATATTTGGCTTTATTGCTTTTAAATTTTACTTTTAGAGTTAGAAGTTTCTGCTGAAAATGATAATGACTTTATAAAATATCCAGAATTTGGGCTCCATTTGTTTGGTTATATGACAGACCTTTATCCTCTTTTATTATCTTTTCCTTTTCTTTTCTTCTTTTTTTTTTTTAACAGAGATTATTTGCTAACGGACATGTGTACTCACTGGAGAGACAGAGACAGAAACGAAAAGCAAGAAATCACCCGAGGGGATGATTTCTCCTCCACTCTTCTCTCTTGAGCGCGCACGCACATGCGCCCAGCACGAGTTTTAAGCTGCTGGGTCTGGGACATGAACCACTGTCGACTATATGGGAGTTCAGCAACATAACCGTTATGCCATCTGCTGGTCCCACTTTTTCATCTTTTCATTTCTGCCAGAGGCCTTACATAAAAGTTCTGAGAGAAAAGACCTTTAATAGTTTTACTTATTTTATTTATCTTAGATACCAAGAGTAGTAATAAACCCTCTGAACACTCATGTTTGTTGGGTTTTGCTTGAGGTTTTTTTGGTTCTGTTATTTTGTTTTGGGTTTTTGTTTTTTGTTTTGTTTTGTTTGTTTTGCATTATTGAATGGTTGTTATTCAAGCAAAATCAAGAGATTCAAGAGTTAGTGTTATTTTATTAGTTTTAATTTTATTCTCTTTTCTCTCCCATTGTGCTAGTAGTGTTCAAGTATTCCTCAGAATGCCAGGCTTCCAGAAGGTATCCATCATATCTGAGAAGAAAGTGCATGGATATTATGTATTAAACGGCATCACCTGTGGTTTTTATCGCAGTGCTCTTCAGAAACAAAACCTGCAAGACCAGTGCTTGTATTTTGTTTTTCAGAAATCATTCTCAGCATGATTTGTCCATGCAACAGATATTGTCATCTCTTTATCCCATAAAAGTTGCCCTGAACATCCCTGATGCCGTTAACGATGAGATACTTTGGAATCCCAGAAAAAAGTTGAAATTTTGGCTAGCTGACAAGAAAGCATAAGGATCTTTACCACTAAATGAAATATCTCAAGGGTATATAGCAAGATTTTGCAATTCAAGATGTAGGTCATATTTGTAAGATTCTTCTCTCAGTTATTAAGAATTTAAAATTTAGGTTGATTTAAAAATAAGTAGGTAAATTACATTGTCTAATTATAGTTTAGGGATATGTTTAGCTTACGTAGTTGATACATGCGCATTTGTCAGGGAGATAAATGCAATTCGTGTTTTCGAATGAACTGACAAATTATTTTATGTTGAATTTATATCAGAATTCTTTGAATTAAAACCAAGAAACTGATGAAGACTAGGTCTTGTTCCTTAAGTGAAATAATGCATAAAAAAGCGTTTAACAGGTACCTGACATGTGGAAAGTACCCAGAAATTATAGTTATTATTAGGCTGTCTTATGCTCTGATCTGTTAGCTACAGATGATGTCTCTTCTGAATTTCCATGCTGTCTTGTTTTTTATCATTATATGGTGGACATAGTGTGAATACTTATGTCTCCTATGTTACTTTATTACTTTCTTAGTAATTATTTTATCATTATTAATCATTTTCAGTAATCATTTAGGGGGATGCACAATTAGGATTTCAACCCATTCTCAGCATGGCTTCAGTACCTATAATCTTTCCTTTAAGAGAGGGAAAGAAGAACATACCTTTGTCTTATATTTTAATATTTACTATTGTGTACCTGTCTTTGCTAGGTTCTAAGCTTCTTGAAGGCAAGGATTATCTTTGTTGCAAGTTGTAATAGTTTTACATATTACTCTGTTGTATTATTGAGTATTGAGTGAATGAACACAAGTAGATACTATGTAATTTTCTAGTACACAATAAAACTAAGTAGATTTTTTTTTTTAAGATGTCACAGTGCTATCTCTAGAGCAACCCTGGATCCCTTTTAGCCTCTTAGAGGATATGTTTATTTATTATTTGTAATCTATTGACATCCCAAAAGAATTTGTGACTGGATCATTAGGCCTAATTAGATGCATGGCCAGGCAATTTTTCTTCTTTTTTCTTTCTTTTTCTTTCTTTTTTTTTTTTTTAACTTACCAGAGGGTGCATGTACTTACTGGAGAGAGAGAGAGAGAGAAACCCCTCCCCCATAGACAATAGTCATGCCACAATTCGTTCTCCTCCATTTCGGAGGAGAACGTATCTATTTTGGAGATTTGGGGCACACACGCATACATGCTTAATGGATTTTTCAAGCCTCTGGGTCCAGGACTTGGAACCATGTGGGATTCAGCTCACATAACCACTAGACCATGGACGAGCCCTGTCCAGGTACTTTTTAAAATTTTTTAAGAGAGAAATTTTTGCTGTAGCATGTGTGTGCTTACCAAAGAGACAGAAACATAAAGTGAGAAATCATCCCCCAGGGTGGATGGCCATATTGCAGTCCTTTCTGCTCCGTTCTCCTCTTGAGATTTTGAGCATGCATGCACACATGCCTGGTGTGAGTTTCAAGCTGCCAGGTCCGGGATTTGAACCACATTGACTAAGTGGGAGTACAGTGATATAACCATTACAGCATCTGCTGGTCCTGTCCAAGCACTTTTTTTTTGGAGAGGTTTTTGCTATAGGGTGTGTGTGCTTGTCAGACAGAAAGCCAGAAATCACCCCCCAGGGGGGATGGCCACGCCGCAATCCCTTCTCCATTCTCCTCTCAGGATCTTGGGCATGCACGCACACACGCCTGGCGTGAGTTTAAGACACTGGGTCCAAGACTCAAACTGCAGTTGGTTACATGGGAGTCCAGCAACATAGCCATTACACCAACTGCTGGTCCCCTGTCCAAGAACTTTTGATCACCAGAAATTAACACTTATTTTGAGCATGTTTAGCATAAAAAAACGACTTCAGTGCTTGAATGTGAGAATAGAGTATGGGCCAGCATACTACTGGAGAGAAAAGGATATTAGAAGAGAAAACAGTTTCTTTTTTTGTTTTTTCCTTCAAGAATTATTTAATTGTATTCATTATCAGCATTCTTCAATTTGACCAGAGAGAAACAGAGAAAGAGAGAAAGGGAGAGTGAGAAAGCAAGCTGCTAGGTCTGGGACGCAAAACACTGTTGGCTATGTGGGAGTTCAGTACCCCAACCACCACACTACTTGCTACCCCTTAGCAAGTATGTTTTTGTATGTTCTTTCATTTGGTGTAATTCTAACAGGAAACCTGTAATACAAGCACATATTTTTCTTATACTTAGAAATAATGAAGTAGAGTTCAATTAAATACTTAAAGTCACAGTGATGATTAAATATAGAAATTGGGGGCTAGCAGGTGGTGGGGTAAAGGCACTGGATCCCACATGGCCAACTCTGTGGTTCAAGACCTGAACTCAGTGGCTTGGAAAAAAAAAACACCAGTGTGTGTGTGTGTGTGTGTGCACGCACATATATATATGTATGTATACACACACACACATACACAGAGAGAGAGAGAGAGAAATTGGGCCTTAATCTCAGGTTTGTCTAATTCCAAAGCCTATGGTCTTTCCATATTCTACTTTTTGGTAGTGGGTAGATTCTGATTTCTAAACCTAAGTTTCCCAGTAATTTGAAGTTGTTATCTTTACATTTCATGCCCCCCAAAATTTATGTAACAGTGAAAATAGAGTTCTCAGTGGTTTTATTTTGGAAGTCAAATTCTAAACATTATACAGGTTGAGTATTCCAAAGTACTTGAGACCAGAAGTGTTCTTTTGTTTTGTTTTCAGATTTTGCAGTATTTGCATATATGTAAGGAGATATCGTTTGAGATGGGACCCAAGTCTATACACGAAATTCATACGTGGTATACCTTACACATATAGCTTATAGGTAATTTTATGCAGCATTTTCGTATTGGAGCATTTTGACTGTGACCTGTCACTTGAGGGTCAAACATGAAGTTTTCCATTTGTGACATCATATTGGTGTTCAGAATGTTCTGGATTTTGGAGTTTGGGATTAGGCACGCTTTGTATATGTTTACCTCAGATATTAGGTTGTCAGGATAGTCATGACATTTTTTTTTTTTCTGTGCAAAATGTGACATAATTTTCCCAACAACCCAGTAGTTTCTTTTGCAGTTTAGAATCAGTTTAACAAGTAAAGACTGCTCAGATGAAGTAGAAGTCTATTATTAAGTATACTTTCTTATTCTGAATTTTAAAACTCCTTAAAGCAGGTTTTATTCATGTGTCCTTGTTCCCACAGTCATTAACCCAGTGCCTAGTGCTTAAGCCCTTAATAAGCATTTATGAAATTAATAAATTAAAGATTGACCAACAAGAACAATTTTTTTTTTGGAGAGGTTTTTGCTATAGGGCACGTACACGCGCCAGAAAGAGAGAGACAGAGAGACAGAAAGTGAGAAATCACCCCCCAGGGGGAATGGCCATGCCACACTCCCTTCTCCTCCATTCTCCTCTTGAGATCCTGGGCAGGCACACAAAACGCACCCGTCGTGAGTTTAACCCACCGGGTCCGGGACTCGAACGACGGTCGACTACATGGAAGTCCAGCGACATAGCCATTACGCCAACTGCTGGTCCCCAACAACAACAGTTTTATTTCCTTAAAATCAGGAATCATAGGGGCCAGGAAGTGGCATGATGGTTAGGTGCCGAACTCCCACGTGGCCGGCTGCCGTTCTAATCCTGGATCTGGTGGCCTGCTCGCTCACTCGCTCTCTCTCTCTCTCTCTGTCTCGTGAGTGCATGTGTCCTATAGGAAATTGAAATAATAATAATAAATAAAATTAAATAATTCTAAAAAAAAAAATCAGGAGTCATGAAATAAGCTTTTATTCTGCTGTGTGACCCCATCTTCCATTCTATTTTCCTGGTTGTCATATCTTTGCTCTAATAACTACCACCCCTGCCAATGCACACATAGTTTTTACATGTGTGCATTTAAAAAGAGGCTCTAAGGTGGCCATTTTTGTAAATTATAACAATAAGGTAGGTAGACATGGAGATTTCTTTTTTTTTCTTTTAAGAATTATTTATTTTATTTACTCATTCACTTATTTTTTAAATTTGACCAGAGAGAGACAGAGGGAGAGAGAAAGTGAGAAAGCAAGCTACCAGGTCCAGGACTCAAACCTTGGTCAGCCATATGGGAGTGTCCGGTGCCTTAACCACTAAGCCACCTACTAGCACCCTAGACTTGTAGATTTCTACAAGTAGTTTGTCTATTTAAGTGATTATATTGTTTTTCTATTATTGGTTGATATTTATCATATTTGGAAGATATGTTTGGCTTAAATTAAAAAACAAATTGTGTGCTGTGTATGAAATTAATTTTGATTGGCCCCAAGGGGACACCTCGAAGTTCTTCAGAGAATTTCAGGCTGGAGTATAGTTAGAGGCCCATATAATTGCTAATCTGTAAGAATTTACCATATGTATTAAAGCTCTATAATCAGAGAAAGCTCATATAAAAGTCATTGATAGTTACAAGGACAAATACATAGGATTTGTGTTGATTTGCAGTTAGTGACTTTTCATGTGAGCAGATCTGTGTAATATGCTCCCACATAGGGAATTGCTCATTTAAATATGGCTAATGATTTTCTAGGACAAGGCTGCTGCCATCTTTTTAAAACATTAATAACTCTAATTAATTTGTGATAGTTGTACATATTTATGGGGTACAATGTAGTTTTTCAATATATGAGTATAAAACAGGACAGTTGATAGGTGTGTGTGTGAGGGGGGGGTTGTGTGTGTGTGTATCCTCTCAGCATTTATCATTAGGTTGTGTTGTAACCATTCAAATAAAATACAAAAGCGTTCATGTTTTCTTTGTGTGGGTGCCATGCTAATCTCCCATCATTCTAGTTTTAGTATATGTGTTACTGAAGCAAGCAGGCCAAGGTCTTCTTGACCAGCTAGTGGCAGAATAAAAGGATAGATTGATGCCACTGTTTGATAAAAGAGCCACTGTCGGATATCCTTTTTTTCTGATACCCAAGAATTCTACTCAAAAGTAGGAGGCTTATTGTTTTGTGAAGGGTGTGTGTGTGGAGGTTGTCATTGACTTCTGGAATCCTAGTAATGATATAAGTTATATAAACCCCAAGAGTTTAGTGGAAAATTGGGAAACCTGCATCAAAACAGCTGCTGTTACAGCTTTTGCATAGGTTGACGTTGCAAAGGAGGAACTAAAATTGGCACAGGTAGAAGCATATGAACACCTTTGGCTTTCTGCTTATTTCAGACCCTAGGAATGGAAACAGAGTGTTCTGAAGTCTGGGAACACAGTTGATCACTGAGGACATCAAATTTGGTATTTGTTTGAAAGGAAAGCTTGTTATACCTTTTATTTGAAAGTCTACATCAACATGTTTGCATTGGGTTTCAAAGGCATTAAACATTTTTTTTTTCTAGCTTTCTGTCTGTCTGGCGAGCACACATGCCCTATAGCAAAAAACCTCTCAAAAAAAAAAAAAAAGAAAGAAAGAAAATAAAAATGGACCAGCAGATAGCATAATGGCTATGTCTCTGGACTCCCATGTAGTCAACTGTGGTTTGAGTCCCAGACCCAGTGGCTTAAAACTCACCGGGCACGTGTGCGTACGTGCCCAAGATCCCGAGAGGAGAATGGGGAAGGGATTGCAGCGTGGCCATCCCCCCAGGGGGTGATTTCTCACTTTCTGTCTCTGTCTGTCTGGCTAGCGCACACGCCCTACAGCAAAAACCTCTCCTCCCCCAGAAAAAGAAAAAAGGCATTATACTTTTTTAGTGTTTTTAAGACAGTTTTGACAATTCATTTCTCATCTTCTAACATCTAGTAAATGAATTTAAATGAATCAGTGTTATCATTTACATTGAGTAAAATGAAGGTGGCATATAAGTAATTATGTATAAAGTTCCTGAAAGGATTAGCTAAATGAAGTTTGCAGATGTAAGCCTTGTGAGCTGTCATTTGACAATATAGGAGACTGTGGAATTGGAGCTGCAAGATCGTTCAGTTGGTGTAAGGATTACATAGAAAGATGAGGCTAACTGGGACTGGTCTTGTAGCCTAGTGGTTGAAGGAGTTGGATCCCACATGGCTAACCTTGGTTTGAATCCCAACTCCATTGGTTTGAAAAACACACAAGGTACATGTGTGTGCATGCCCCCAAATCCCCATAGGCTGGAGAGATAGAGGAGAAGAGATCTCAACATGACCACACCCTATTGGTAGTGTGCCTTCTCCCTGTCTCTGTTTTCCTCTGGAGAATTGTAGCACCCTCTGGCAATTAAAAATAAGAAAGAGAAGGCTAACCACAGGAAATCAGAAAAGGTTAATGAACTAAGAAACAGCATATGAAAATAGACAAGAAAGATTATGACTTTGGAAAGTAGGATTAAACAAAGTTTTGTATGCTTGTTTAGGGCATGTGCACTTGCCAGAGACAGAATGAGAGAAAGAAAGAGAGAAAGGACTCTATGGGAGATGGTCACAACACAGTGTCTTGTCTGCCATTTTCCTCTTGAGATTTTGGGCACACATGCACATGAGCCTGACATGTCCTTCAAGCTTCTAGGTCCAGGACTTGAACTCTTGTAGTCTGCCCTGTGGGATCCAGCTGCCCCAAGTGCCATGCCACCTGACTAGCCTTAACAAAGTTTTAGGTTGTTCCTGAAGTAGATAACTGCCCTAAGTCCGCATTGCTTTCTGAGAGGTTTCTGACTTTCTCCATGCGCTAATATACAGGAAGATTAGACAAGACAGCATTGGCCAGCTGCATTGGTGCAGTGGTAACATGATGCCCTTGGATACTGAGGAGGCTATGTGGAAGGGTATCAGTTTGTTTCTTGATATCTTCTGTATATACCAAGTGCGTGCACATATGTGCCTGTGATTCTGGCCGGCTGACACTGGGCATGAGCTCGCAGCATAGGGACCCAATTAGGGTTCATTTGCCTTTCTTTCTCTCATAGAAGAAATAAACTGTGGGGAGGGGGGGGGGGGTGATGAAAAAAGGAGGAAACAACACTCTAGTGGCAAAGTCACACAAAAGAAAGGAAACTGAATCAAGAGTGGGGAAACCTAGTTTTGGCATTAGCTATCTAACTTCAACAAGTTGCTTAAGACCCAGCAGCTTAAATTTGGATTAACTAGATATTTAATCAACTAAACCACAGCAATTTGTTTTGGTTTTCTGCCACCAATCTTTGGAAAGTCTGGGTTTTAGAATATAAATGGTCTCTTGAGCTAGGAAGTAGCGTGGAGGTTAGGGTGCTGGACCCCACGTGACTGATTTCATGATTCAAGTCACAGGCCCACTGGCTTGAAACTCACGCCAGGTGCATGTGCTTATGTGCCCAAAATTCTAAAAGGAGACTGAAGAGGATAGATTACCACATAATTTCTCATTTTCCCTCCCTCTCTGTCTCTCTTTGGCGAGCCCTATCGGAAAAAAATCAAATACAAAATAACAAAAAAGAAAAAAATGCTTCTTTTTTCAACGGAATGTTCTTGAATATTTTTAACAAATGCAGGTGAAGTCATAAAACCAGTATTCATTTTTAAAGTTTATTTTTTTGCATGATAACAAGCATATGTGCATGAGAAAGAAGTACCTCAGCAAGGTCTTATCATGCTGTAGTCCTTTTCCCCAGTCCTCCAACATGTAAGGATATTGGTCACCTGTCAGTGGACCCTGCGTAGCATGTTCAAACTGAGGGATCTGAACACAGTCAGCCAGGTGGCTTCCAGCACTGCAGTTCAATTTGCTACTGACGGAACTACGAGACTGGGCCTCATATGGTTTTGCATATAGCTCTACTATAATGCACAGTCTTGTAGGAATCTATTCTGAAAGTATTAGAAATAAAGCCATGGAAACTGGTATATTGATTTACAAACTATGGTATTTAATTTGAGAGGCATATGCACAAGTGAAAGTGGTGGAATCTAGAAAGATCAGAATATAGATACCATGCCTTTTTCTTTAAACTCTTCTATCTACATACATTTTTGGTTTTGAGGCTCAGCAATGTTTACTTAGGAAAAAAAAAAAAAGAGTGGAAGGGACTGAGTAGACTTGATTATACTTATGAGTACCTATAAATGCTATATATCATTTTCTTTTAGGAATGTTAGGAAAGTCAAGGTAACCGATTAAAGTTGTGGCAGTGGGTCAATAAAGTTCTCTCTCTTTTTTTTTTTTTTAGGGATTTTTGCTATAGGGCATGTGTGATCGCCAGAAAGACAGAGAGATAGAAAGTGAGAAATCACCCCCCCAGGGGGATTGCCACACTGCAATCCCTCCTCCTCCATTCTCCTCTCGGGATCCCAGGCACGCACGCACACGTGCCCGGCATGAGTTTAAGCCACCAGGGCTGGGACTCAAACCACGGTTGACTACATGGGAGTCCAGCAACAAAGTCATTATGCCAACCACTGGTCCCAAGTTCTTTCTTTCTTTCTTTCTTTTTTTTTTTTTTTTTAAGAGAGTTTTTTGCTATAGAGGCCCTGCATTCGCCAGAGAGGCAGAAAGCAAGAAATCACCTCTCAGAGGGATGGCTACCCTGCAGTCCGTTCTCCTTTCTCATCTTGGGATTTTGGGCACACATGCACACACACTCTGCATAAGTTTAAGCTGCTAGGTCTTGGACTCAAACTATGGCCACCTGCATAGGAGTCCAGAGATGTAATTATTTCGCCATCTGTTGTTCCCAGTAAAGTCTTTTTTAAATCTCAGAACAATAGATTCATGAACTTACACAGTTAGAGAGGACATTAGCGATTACCTAATATTCATTTGATTTATGTATCATCTGTGCTGCTTTTGTGCTACAGTGAGAGTTAGGTAGTTGGCAACAGAGTATATACAGCCCCAAAACCGTAAATTTTTTTTTTGTTTGTTTAAATTGCCAGAGGTTGTGTGTGTGTGCCAGACACAGGGAGGGGGCGGGGAGGAAGCACCCCCCAAGTGGAACACAATCATACTGCAATTCCTTCTCCATTTCTTCATCTCATCAGGATCTTGGGCATACATATACATGTATTCAGCATATTCTCCAAGGTGGGGGAGACAAGATTCAAACCAGAGTCAGCCATGTGGACTCTTCTGGCTACAGGGCCAGCTGTAAAATATTTTCTATCTAGCCCTTCACAGGAAGTTCGCTGACTTTTGAATAGATCAATCTATCATTTCACAAATGTAGATAAAAAGAGTCAGATATTGTAAATGAAGGCCAGCCATAGCTTAGTGATTAAGGCAGCTAGATCTGATGTAGCAACCACAGGGTTTGAGTTACAGCCCCAACGGCTTGAAAAACACTGGGCGCATGTTTATGGATGCCCCAAATCCCAACAGGGTGGAGAATGGAGAAGGGATTGTGGTACTACCATGCCCCATTGTGGGTACTTTCTCCCTCTCTGTTTCTCTGGTGGTACACATACCCCGTGGCAGAGAAGAAAGGGAAATAAAAAGTAGTAAATGAAATGTTCTGAGATTACACAGCTAACTGGTGGTCAAAGTGCAAATACAACTTGGTTCTCCTTTTAATATCTCCATTTTATTATTTTTGTTTGAAGGAGTTATATCTGGATGGGATAAGATAATTTCTGGTACAGAATTTTATTAGCTCATTATATTATAAAACATTGTTGCTAGGGACAGTAGTCCATCAAGTCTTAGATTACATGATGACAAATATCTTTTTTCTTTTTTTTTCAAGGCGTTTATTTTTTAAGGTTTTTGCCATAGGGCATTTGTGTTTGCCAGAGAGAGCGAGAGACAGTGAGAGGGAAAGTGATAAGTAACCCCCCTGCGGGGGCAATGGCCACACCTCAACTCCTTCTCTTCCGTTCTCCTCCTGGGATATTGGGCATGCACACACATGTGCCCAGTGTGATTTTCAAGACACCAGGTCCGGTGGGAACCAGCAGTTAGCGTAATGGCTATGTTGCTGGACTCCCACGTAGTCGACCGCAGTTCGCCTCCCGGACCCGGTGGCTTAAAACTCATGCCGGGCATGTGTGCGTGCGTGCCCAAGATCCCGAGAGGAGAATGGAGGAGAAGGGATTACGGCGTGACCATCCCCGCTGGGGTGTTATTTCGCGCTTTCTGTCCCTATGTCTCTCTCTGTCTGTCTGGTGAGCACACGCGCCCTATAGCAAAAAACCCTCCAAAAAAAAAAAAAGACGCCAGGTCCGGGACTTGAACCACGGTTGGCCACATGGGAATCCAGCACCTTAATCACTACACTACTTGCTGCCCCCCCCTTTCGTTTAAATTACCAGAGGGCACATGCACTTGCCAGAGAGTTGTAGAGATGGGGATAGAAAGTACCACCCAATGAGGCATGATTACCCACAGTTCCTTCTCCTCAATTTCTCCAAACTATCAGGAGTTTGGACATGCATTCACACACACCCAGCATGGTTTTCAAACCACCAGGGCTAGGACTTAAACCACAGTTGGCCACGTGGGACCATGTGGGATCCGCCCCCCACCTTTACCCACTATAGGTCCAGCCCTGGACAAAAAAAAAAAAAAAAACACAACTTTTTAATCTGAGTTGGGTAGACTCTGATTTTAGTATATATAGTTTCCTGAGTATGCATCTTTGGTTGGGTCTGCTCAGCAGTTTGGTAATGAGATTTTTTTTGTTGCCTATGTAGCCAAATGGGCGAACTGTTGAAGTGGCTGAAGATGAAGTTGTCCGAACACCTCGAAGTGTAACAGCAAAGCAGCCACCAGAGACAGACAAGAAAAATGAAAAGGTAAGCTTGGGAACATAAGAAATTACATGTAAGGTTTTTAATAGCGTGACATATAAAAATAATGCTTTTTTCTTTCACAAGAGTTTATATATACTCCCCATTTAAGGAAAACTGAAAATCTAAATGAATCATAGAAGGGTGTTGATATTTAAATAAATTGTTTTCTGTTCTTCTAAGGAAGGATGTATCATCAAATATTTTACACATTGCTGTGGCATTATTAAATACTAATTATTCTCAAAACAATTTATTCATAAATTGAACATCTTTTGTATGAGTAAGGTTCCAGAGATATAACATATCTCTTACTCAAAAACAACATTGTGTTAACCTTGTTAACTACTAGCATAAAAAGCTGAGCAAAATTGTCCAGTGGTTTAAATGTTAAAATAGATTTTTATTGTGATGGAAACAGTTCAACTTTATTTAACCAAAGAAAGTGTTCCATAAGGTTATTTTTTTTTTTAAGTTTTCTTAGAGTTTATTTTTTTCTCCTATAAGAAAGAGACTGAAAGGGGACCAGCAGGTGGCGAGATGGTTAAGGTGCTGGACACTCCCACATGGCCGACCAGGGTTCAAGTCCTGAATCTGGTGGCTTGCTTTCTCAGTTCCTCCATCTCTCACTCACTCTCACCCTCTGTCTCACTCTGGTCAAATTAAAAAATAAATGAATGAATAAATAAATAAATTATTATTAAAAAAAAAATAGAAAAAGAAAGAGACCGAGAGAGAGAGCAGTAAGCACTCCTAAAAGAGCCTTCACACTGCAGTCCACCCCCAGCCAGCCCAGATCGTGTGCATATGTGTGCACTCGACTTGTAGAGGCAGTACCCAGGATGTGAACATGGCTCCTTCCCATGTGGGTCCAGTTGTATTACTGCTTTGCCATTGTCTGGTTCATTATGGAAAGGTATGGATGTCTGTTTTGGTTTGGCTATGAAGTTTTTCAAATATAACAGTCTGTTACGGTCCTTGGTATTAATTTGACTTAAGCTAGTTTATAAGCATGCAAAAAATACTAAGGAACTTTTTTTAAGAATTTCTTTTATTTTATTTATTGTTTTTCTTTAATTTGACCGGAGATAGACGAGAGAAACAGGAAGTGAGAAAGCAGGCCGCCAGATCCGAGACTCAAACTGCAGTTGGCCATATGAGAGTCTAAGCACCTCAACGACCATGCCACTTGCCAGCCCCAAAACAAGGAACTGTAAAAGGTGGTTCCTTCTATGTGTAAGAGAGACTTTTCAGTTGAATTCTTTTCTGTATCCTGAATTACATTCCCCCCTTTTTAATGCTGTGCATGCATAACACCTTTTCAGAAAAAAAAGAAAAAATAAACAATTAGCTAAGTGGTTTTCTAGGAACTAGGGTGAAGCAGCTCCATCCAGTTCCATGAAATAGTTGTTACAGTTTCTTACTCTTCACACTTTCATAATGTCTTTGAAGAAATGATTAAATCAGTTCTCTGTCTGTAACCCAGTGAAAATTCTAAAGCCAAGACAGCTACAGAGAGAATGGCTTGAAATGAATGATAGTTGTGGGAAATAATTAATCTGTTTGACTTTGCTCTTGGCAAAAAAGTAAATAATAAATGCCTTGTGTTAACAAATAAGCATATAATTTAAAGATGATGCATTTACAAAGTGAATAGTTGATAGGCCTAATACAGATTTACATATCTCCCACCTAGTAATACCTTGTTCCTGGGTCTTCTGTTTGTGAGCATTTTATACTACTTTTACTTCTTCTCCCTTAATTATCCCCAAAAATTTGTAGTTGAAAGTACCATTAATCTCTGATTGATTAGTCATGCTTAGATTGGGTGTAATGGTGTAAAAATCACACTTTAAAGTTTATAATCATCATTCTAGGAAATAATTATAATAGTTGACTTTTTAAAAAAAATTATCAACCAACCTGTATACTTGGCAGCAGGGTGGGGGAGGAGAGAGAGAGAGAAAGAGAGAGGCAGAAAGGGAGAAAGCACTTCCCAGTGAGAGCATGGCCACACCACAATTCCTGCTCCGTTTCTCTATCCTGTTGGAGTTTGGGGCATGTTTACATTTGCATCTGGAGTGTTTTACGGGCCACTGGGGCTGGGATTTAAACTGTGTAGTTGGTTATGTGGGATCCAACTCCCTTATCTATTAGGCAGTTCTATGAAATAGTTGTTACAGTTTCTTACTCTTCACACTTTCATAATGTCTTTGAAGAAATGATTAAATCAGTTCTCTTGTTTGTAACCCAGTGAAAATTCTAAAGCCAAGACAGCTACAGAGAGAATGGCTTGAAATGAATGATAGTTGTGGTAAATAATTAATCTGTTAGCTAGCCCTAATTGTTAACATTTATTAAGTATAATATGGCAGACACCATGCAAGGTGAGGTATTATAGGTATTATATCTAGTAGGAACAACTTGTTGAGCACTTACTAGTTATACTTTTAAGACCTTGTAAACATTATTAAAAATAATTTATAGGCAGGCTAGCATGTGGCGTGGTGGTTAAGGCAGTGGTTCCCATGTAGTAAACTGTACAGTTTGAATCCTGGGCCCATCAGCTTGAAGAACACACTGGGCACATGTGCATGGATGCCCCAAATCCCAAGAGAATAAAGGAGAAGGGATTGTGGGGCCAGCAGATGGCGTGGTGGTAAATGCACTAGACTCCCATTGAACATGGCCGACATGGTTCATTTCCTAGACTTGGCAGCTTGCTTTCCTAGTTTGCTCGCTCTCTCTCTCTCTTTCTCTCTCTCTCGAGTGTGTGTGCCCTATAGCAAACTTTTAAAAAGAGAAATAATAATAATAAGTAAAATGAAGTAAATCTATTTTTTAAAAAATGAGAATTGTGGTGTGGTTGTCTCCCTTAGGGATACTTTCTCACTTTCTCTCTCTCTCTCTCTCTCTCTCTCTCTGTGTGTCTCTGTCTCTTCAGCAAGCATACATAACCTGTAACAAATTTTTTTTTCCCTATAGCGAATTTTTTAAAACTTATTTTGAGGGGCCCACAGGTGGCATGATGGTTACAGCGTTGGACTCCCACATAACTGACAACGGTTTGAGTTCTGGACCTGGCAGCTTGCTTTCTCACTTTCCCTCTCGGTCTCTCTCTGGTCAAATTTAAAATAATAATAATAATAAAGTAAAACATATAATTCTTTACAATTTATTTTGAAAAAAATAATAGTAATTTATAGACATTAGAAGGTAGTATTGTAATTCCGAGGAGGTAGTATTGTACCTATACAACAAATGAGAACTCTAAGACCTAACTTACCTCAGTTCAAACCCAGAACCATCTGACTTCAAAGTCTGTACTTTTTACTGCCCTATATTATTGTTTATTTAATTCCAGAAGGTACTGCGTGTGCCAAAGAGGAGGAGGAAGGGAAGGAAAGTGCCACCCTAGTGGCCTAGCAGGGCCCCGTCATCACACCACAATCCCCTTTTCTCCATTCTTCTTTCCTGTCAGGATCCTGGGCAGAGGCACACACATGCTGACCTGTTTTTCAAACCACTGGACCAGGATTCAAACTGCATTTGACCACATGGAATCCAGTTCTCTCCACATAGTGTTTAGTCACTGTGCTAAAGGGCTGGCTCTGCCTATATTGTTTCTAATTCTCTCAAAAACTCTTCCAGGCAGCTATTAATATATCCCCATTTTATGGATAAGGGCTCTAAAGACTGGAGGGATTATGTGATTTTATTAATTTCACACAGTTTTTGAACCAGTATTAGACCCTAGCTTATGTTGACACCCAAAATCCATGATCTTTTTTTAAAGAGAGATTTTTGCTGTAGTACATGCGCACTCACTGGAGAGACAAAGTGAGACAGACAGAAAGCAAGAAATCACTCCCCAGGGGAGATGGCCATGCCACAGTCCCTTCTCCAGTCTCCCCTTGGGGTTTTGGGTACCCAGTGTGAATTTCAAGGCACCAGGTCTGGGACTCAAACCACGGTCAGCCATGTTCAGAGTCCAACAACATAACTGACACAACTGCTGCACTAGTAGCAGTTCTAGTCTGATTCTAATCTATGATTTTTTTTTTTTTTGAGAGTTCTTTTTGCTATAGGGCGCATGCGCTCACCAGAGAGACAGAAAGAAAGAAATCACTCCTTAGAGGGGATGGCCACACCACAATCCCTTATCCTCCATTCTCCTCTCAGGATCTTGGGCACGCACGTACACACACCCGGCGTGAGTTTAAGCCACGGGGTCTGGGACTCGAACCACAGTCGACTACATGGGAGTCCAGTGATGTAGCCATTATGCTAACTGCTGGTCCCATCTATGATCTTTTTTTATCACTTGACACAACTGCCTTTCAACTGCTGTTGGTTTTTTAATACAAAATTTCTAACTTTAGTTTGTGCCCAATTAATTTGATTTTTTAAATAACAGTAAATGCTGAAGCTTTTTTTTATTCCTTTTTCTTTTTTTTAAACTAGGCAAAGAACATTATTAACCTTTGTTTCAAACTTTATTCTCAGACTTCTTCCCCTTTATTAGCTGCAAAGAATAAACTATATATAAGCAGAAACTGAAAAGAGCTGCAGTGTTCAAGAGGCTTGGGCTTAAAAATATTAAAGAGCTAGATTTTATCAGATCCATTAAAAAAATTTTTTTAAAGAAGCCATAATATAAAGTTGCAGTTCCCAGTAACTTCATCAAGTTTTATCCTTTTCAGAAGTTGACTCAGTTCAGTTTGCCTCATTCTTGGAAGCCTCATCAAAATTCTTCACAAGATTTGGTGCTTCATTATATCATCTTCCTCTCCAGTAACAAATAGTGGTTTTTCATCCACAGATTGTTTGGGCACAGCTTCAGCCAGTCTCCTTAGACTAGTCAGATTATCCACCCCAAGCTGGGGCAGATAGCAGTATCTGTCAACTGCTTTGTCTCAGTATGGCCTCTAATGGTGAAAATACTCACCACCAGAGATGCCTGAACTTTAGGGTTGTTAAAGTGGCTAATTGTTCCCTGGTTTGCAAATATATTTACCTCTTTAATACCAGAGATACTAATTACCCTTACCTTCTTTAAGGAGAACTGAAGTTTTCAATCATCTGTTGTAGCTGTTCTGTTAGGCGGTTGGGGAAGTCATCATGTGTTTTTCTATGCAAAAATGTGTCATGACTTTACCAATAACCCAATGTGAATCACTACCTTCTTTCTGCGAGCAGTTCCTTTCCCACCAGTGTACACTTGGGCCTGCAGTTTGACGAGTTTTTCGTGGTTCATGACAGTTTCTTTCATCTTGTTAAAGCAGAAAAGGGGCTACACAGGGAGACTAAAGTTGACACTCAGGAGGTTTGAGGCAGATCAGTTGAGGTTAGGCGCACACACACACACACACACACACACACACACAGAAATACAAGATGGCAGCTAGAGCTTTTTAAAAAAAAAAAAATGGTGCATGCACTTGCCAGAGAGAAAGAGCTGGAGAGGAAAAGTGAGAAATCATCCTTCAGAGGGGATGGCCACGCTGCAATCCCTTCTCAACTCTTAACTGGTAATAATTTTTGTCTTTCTAGTTTTTCTTTTTCTTTTTTAGTTTTTGCTATAGGGCATGTGCACTTGCTGGAGAGAGACAGAGACAGAAACAGAGAAAGGGGGAGGGAAGGTGAGAAATTACCACCCCCTAGGGGGGTGCTGGCCATGCCTTAGTCCTCTCTCATTCAGTCTCCTCTTAGGATTTTGGGCATGTACACACATGTGCCTGACATGATTTTTTTAAGCTGCTGTGTCTAAGACCTGAAACCTCAAAGTTGACCATGTGGGTCCAACTGCCTTAACCTCCATGCCACCTACAGCTCACCTTTGCATCTTAAATGTATGCTTTTTAACATGCTTCAGTCCAAGTAGCTCTCATTTTAATTAATTTTCTATTTTTTGCGCTATCTGTATTTTTTGTTTTAAAATAAGTGGTATTTTTTAGACTTATTATCTTTATAAAGAAACATATCTTGGGACCAGCAGTTAGTGTAATGGCTATGTCACTGGACTCCCACATAGTCGACCGCAGTTCGTGTCCCAGACCTGGTGACTTAAACTCACGCCGGGCGCCTGTGCGTGCGTGCCCAAGGTCCCGAGAGGAGAATGGAGGAGAAGTGATTGTGATGTAGCCATCCCCCCTGGGAGGTGATTTCTCGCTTTCTATCTCTCTGTTTCTCTCTGTCTGTCTGGCAGGCGCACGTGCCCTATAGCAAAAACCTCTCTAAAAATAAAGAAAAGAAACATCTTTTGTGTCAGCCTCATAGTACATATTAAGCACTGTGCATAGGGAGCTGGTTCTTCATGGCCTACTGTGGTTTGAATCTGCCCTGATGGCTTGAAAAATGAGTAACTGAATGGGAAAATGGGGAAAAAAAAAAAAAGAGGATAGTTGCGTGAGCAAGCCCACTGGAGGATGCTTCCTCTTTTTTCTCCCTCTCTTTTTCTTTCTGGAAAATGTTCATGACTTCTGATAAATTTTTTAAAAAGAACAAAAGTTATTTTTATAACTAGAATCTATTTATTAAGATCTAGTATCGGGCCAGTAGGTTGCATGGTAATTAAATCACTGGACCCCCACATGGCTGACCACAGTTTGAGTTCTGGACCTGGTAACTTGCTTTCTCACTCTCTCTCTCTGGCCAAACTGAGAACAATAATAAACAAATAAAGTTAAATAAATAATTCTTTTTTAAAAATCTAGTATCATGTTTGTTTTCCTCTGAGAGCCACGTCTTGGGCACTTTGAGAAGTACAACTTTTTCCCAAAGAGTAATTATACTCTAAACTGATATTGATTACCTTGCCCTGTCACTTTAGTAAGCTTTCTGGGGAAAACAAACAAACAAACCTTGGTCTAGGAGCTATATATGACAAGAGATCTTTGGTGTTCTCAATCTCAGGTCTATAAGGCAGATTAAACTACCCTAGTTGTCTCATTATATCACTCTTAAGGTCCGTACTTCATCGATGCTAGTCTGCTAGAATACACATGGGATCTTTAGCCAGGCCCAATGCATTATGCTGATAGTTGCTGATAAGAGTAAAGAAAAATGTAAAATGTACTTACCCTCAGAGAGATTACAGTCTAGTCAGAGTGAGCAAAAAGAAGATACCTGGTAACCTTAGGCATTAAGTGCCAGGTATATAGAACAGAAAGGTTATCCTATTTAGGTAGCCAGAAAAAATGAACTTAATTGGACTCTTAAGGATGGAGATGATATTTAAGTAAGTAGAAGTGGGGAGACCAGTTTCGGAAAGGGAGAGACAAATGAACTAGGCATTATTCTGGTGAAACAAATGAACATACTCAAAAGAAAACTCTAGACAGGTATGGGTAGGTATATGCTAAAAAGTTAGATGTGTATAGCTGGCATCAACATTTATGATCAATGAATCATAAATTTGCATTTATGATTGTAGGCTTTAAAAGTAGAAGTATAAAGATTGCTAGTAAGAAAAGCAGAATAAATAGCTATAGAATTTTTATAAAAAGAAAAACAGAGAAGCAAAAAGGTGTGCACTTTGGTCACCATAGACTGTTCAAGATGAAATCAGTGATACCCTCTGAAACTCTGATATCATTCATTGTAAGTCGGAATTAGGGCTTACATTTTTATAGTCTGGCCAGTGGCATGGTGGTTAAGGCACTGGACACCACATGGTCAACTGCTATTCGAGTCCCAGACCTGGCGGCTTACTTTCTCTCTCTGTCCAAAAGATAATAATAATAAATAAAATTAAGTAATTATTTAAAGTTTGTCTCTTTTTAAATAATTATTTAATTTTATTTAATACACACACACACATTTAATTTGCTATAGGGCACATACACTCACCAGAGAGAGAGATAGAAAGTGAGAAAGCAAGCTGCAAGATCCAGGACTTGAACTGTGGTCGGCTGTTTGGCAGCCCAGTGCCTTAACCACCACACCATCTGCTGGCCCTCATTTTTACATCTCTTAATCCTGATGAACAAGTCTGGGAACTTTTTTGTTTTTTTTAATACACCTCAATACAAAGAGTTTAATGAAGGGTTATTAGCATTTGACATGGAGGTTAAAACAGCTGGATCCCACATGGCTGACTCTGCAATTCAAATCGCAGACACAATGGTTTGAAAATCACACCAGGCGCATGTGCAAGTGTACCCAGAATCCCAGGAGGAGAATAGAGGAGAATTGCAGAGTGGCCATCCCTTTCGAGGGTTGATTTCTCACTTTCCGTCTTTCTCCCTGGCAAGCTCACACACCCTATAACAAGCTAAAAAGAGAGAGAGAATTTAATGAATTGTCCAGGATAGTTGCGTGAGCAAGCCCACTGGAGGATGCTTCCTCTTTTTTCTCCCTCTCTTTTTCTTTCTGGAAAATGTTCATGACTTCTGATAAATTTTTTAAAAAGAACAAAAGTTATTTTTATAACTAGAATCTATTTATTAAGATCTAGTATCGGGCCAGTAGGTTGCATGGTAATTAAATCACTGGACCCCCACATGGCTGACCACAGTTTGAGTTCTGGACCTGGTAACTTGCTTTCTCACTCTCTCTCTCTGGCCAAACTGAGAACAATAATAAACAAATAAAGTTAAATAAATAATTCTTTTTTAAAAATCTAGTATCATGTTTGTTTTCCTCTGAGAGCCACGTCTTGGGCACTTTGAGAAGTACAACTTTTTCCCAAAGAGTAATTATACTCTAAACTGATATTGATTACCTTGCCCTGTCACTTTAGTAAGCTTTCTGGGGAAAACAAACAAACAAACCTTGGTCTAGGAGCTATATATGACAAGAGATCTTTGGTGTTCTCAATCTCAGGTCTATAAGGCAGATTAAACTACCCTAGTTGTCTCATTATATCACTCTTAAGGTCCGTACTTCATCGATGCTAGTCTGCTAGAATACACATGGGATCTTTAGCCAGGCCCAATGCATTATGCTGATAGTTGCTGATAAGAGTAAAGAAAAATGTAAAATGTACTTACCCTCAGAGAGATTACAGTCTAGTCAGAGTGAGCAAAAAGAAGATACCTGGTAACCTTAGGCATTAAGTGCCAGGTATATAGAACAGAAAGGTTATCCTATTTAGGTAGCCAGAAAAAATGAACTTAATTGGACTCTTAAGGATGGAGATGATATTTAAGTAAGTAGAAGTGGGGAGACCAGTTTCGGAAAGGGAGAGACAAATGAACTAGGCATTATTCTGGTGAAACAAATGAACATACTCAAAAGAAAACTCTAGACAGGTATGGGTAGGTATATGCTAAAAAGTTAGATGTGTATAGCTGGCATCAACATTTATGATCAATGAATCATAAATTTGCATTTATGATTGTAGGCTTTAAAAGTAGAAGTATAAAGATTGCTAGTAAGAAAAGCAGAATAAATAGCTATAGAATTTTTATAAAAAGAAAAACAGAGAAGCAAAAAGGTGTGCACTTTGGTCACCATAGACTGTTCAAGATGAAATCAGTGATACCCTCTGAAACTCTGATATCATTCATTGTAAGTCGGAATTAGGGCTTACATTTTTATAGTCTGGCCAGTGGCATGGTGGTTAAGGCACTGGACACCACATGGTCAACTGCTATTCGAGTCCCAGACCTGGCGGCTTACTTTCTCTCTCTGTCCAAAAGATAATAATAATAAATAAAATTAAGTAATTATTTAAAGTTTGTCTCTTTTTAAATAATTATTTAATTTTATTTAATACACACACACACATTTAATTTGCTATAGGGCACATACACTCACCAGAGAGAGAGATAGAAAGTGAGAAAGCAAGCTGCAAGATCCAGGACTTGAACTGTGGTCGGCTGTTTGGCAGCCCAGTGCCTTAACCACCACACCATCTGCTGGCCCTCATTTTTACATCTCTTAATCCTGATGAACAAGTCTGGGAACTTTTTTGTTTTTTTTAATACACCTCAATACAAAGAGTTTAATGAAGGGTTATTAGCATTTGACATGGAGGTTAAAACAGCTGGATCCCACATGGCTGACTCTGCAATTCAAATCGCAGACACAATGGTTTGAAAATCACACCAGGCGCATGTGCAAGTGTACCCAGAATCCCAGGAGGAGAATAGAGGAGAATTGCAGAGTGGCCATCCCTTTCGAGGGTTGATTTCTCACTTTCCGTCTTTCTCCCTGGCAAGCTCACACACCCTATAACAAGCTAAAAAGAGAGAGAGAATTTAATGAATTGTCCAGGATCACATAGCTAATAAATTATGTTCCTTCAATTTCTTTTCTTGTTTTTTTTTTTTTAAAGCATTATTTTATTTAACTTTATTTATTTTAATTTGATCAGAGAGGGACCAGGGGAAAGTGGTAAGCAAGCCACCAGATCCAAGACTTGAACCGTGGTCAGCCATGTGGGAGTCCAGCACCCTTAACCACCATGCCACCTGCTGACCCCGATGTTTCTTCAATTTTTTGTGATATAGTGCAGCAGTTCTCAAAGTATGTTCAGTGAATCCCTGGGGAGGGGACCCAAGAACCCTAAAGACAAAATTTTTGTAATAATTTCACTGAGTTGATGCTTATACTACTAGTGTAAAAGCAGTTATGGGTAAAACTGCTGGCTTCTTAGTGTGACTCAAGGCAGTGGCAACAAATAGCCTGTAGTCTTTATATTCTTCATGCTATCCAGTTTGTTTCTTTTTTTAAAGGTGGTTAAGGAATCCAGATCCATATGGCTGCCCATGCTGTTTGGGTCCTAGACTCATCAGTTTGAGAACACACTGGGTGTATGTATATGTCCAACATCCCAACAGGGTGGAGAAATGGAGGAGAAGGGATCACAGTGTGACCATTCCTCGTGTGGAGTGCTTTCTCTTCTTCCTCTTTGTCTATGGCAAGTGCATATGCCCACTTGTCCAAAAAGAGGGATTTATTACTAATTTATTAAATCCTGATCCTCGAATACATGCTTCTTAATTATTCTGTGTGATAAAATGCTGCATACTAAAGAACGATATTTGTCTTAAGGAAAAACACTTAGGCAATGAGTGCTAAGATACACTAGCTATTTATTCCCCATTACTCCATTTTGTTTTAAAGTAATTTTTGCTATGGGTCATGTGTACTTGTTGGCGAGACAGAAACAGAGAAAGCAAGTAACCCTCCACCTGGGGGCGGGTAGCCATGCTACCCTCTCCTCTGTCTTCTCTTGGAATTTTTGGGCACACACACACGCACCCGGCGTGATTCAAGCTGCTGTATCCCGACTCTAACCGTAGTCAGCCATGTGGGATTCCAGCACTTTAATCACTACAACACCTACTGGCCCCTGTTGCTCCATTTTTTACTGGAAAGAACAACTGATAGACAAGACATGGTTGTTCAGACTTGGATAGTTGTAGATATTTTCTCAAAAATAAACAAGACAAGGGTCAGGGGACCAGCAGTTACCATAATGGCTATGTCGCTGGACTTCCATGTAGTTGACCACAGTTCGAGCCCTGGACCTGGTGGCTTAAACTCACGCCGTGCGCGTGCGTGCCCAAGATCCCGAGAGGAGAACGGAGGAGAAGGGAGTGTGGTGTGGCCATCCCTCCTGGGGGGGGATTTCTCGCTTTCTGTCTCTCTGTCTCTCTCTGTCTTTCTGGCGAGTACACGTGCCCTATAGCAAAAACCTCTCCCCCCTCCCCCAAAAAAGAGAGATAAGAGTCTGCTCCATAGCACAGCAGTTAGATGTTGTACAAGGGAAGCTGCATCCCACATGACCATCGTGGTTCAAGTCCTTGAACTTGAAAAACATGCTGGACATGTGTACCTGCATGCCCCAAATCCTAACAGGATGAAGAAATGGTGGAAAGGTTACAATGTGACCATCCTCAACTAGGGGTGCTTCCCTCCTGACATTTGATGAGCGCACAGGCTCTCTAGCAATAAAGAAGAAAGAGAGAGGGGAGAGAGAGAGAGAGAGAGAGAGAGAGAGAAGACAGACAGACAGACAGGGCTGTCCTGCACTTCACAGAAAACAACTGATAGTTGTTGCAAATGATAAAATGGGTTTTTGTCAAGTAGAAATAAGAAATTTAGAAAATTTGTATCTGCTAATGTGAGTTTGACAACTTCCCAAGTACTTAGAGAATTTCTGATGACGTCAGTTGTGATTTTAACAAATGTGATTTTTGTAAAGTATGTAATATATAAAAGAATGTTTCAATATTTTAGAAGGTCTACATGACTCAGTGAGCCAGTACTTCCAATTGACCAGTGCTTTGCATAGTATAAAATTATGGATAAAAGATTCATTCAAAGTGCATGATAAAGTGGGCTTTATGTAGAATAGCAAAGTTAATTGGTACATTTTCAGATTCCATGTGGCACCAGCTTCAAGGAACTACTACTGACAAATTTTGATATGACATTTGTTTTCCTTCCTGTATCTAAAACCCAGCACACCTTTCTGTTCTTAGAAAACATTCCAGTCTTGAACGTGACTGAAAAGCCCTGCCTATAGCACCAGTCTCATTTTCCACTTACATTCTCTTCAATTTCAGCCACTGATTTTCTTTCTTTTTTGTTAAACAGCTTTATTTTGTGATACACCATAAAATTCACTTGCTTAAAAGTGTATAATTTTAGTTTATTTACAGACTTGTACAGCTATCACCACAATCTAATTTTAGGACATTTTTCTGACCCCAAAAAGAAAAAGAAATCTTGTGCCCATTAGTAGTCACTCATCATTTTTCCTTCCCTTCCACTCATCCCTAGCCTCTGGCAGACAAGAGAAAAATACCTATAGTTACCTGGGAGGAAAAAAAAATCTATTGGAATACTTCTCCAGTCACATATCTCTGTGTATATAGCCAGATTTTCTTGATGTGCTTTAATCAAAACAATGTATCACAATAAATTGAAAGCAAAACCAGATATGTAACCCCAGCTGTTTTATGCCAGATATCAAAGATAATTGCAAAATGTAAAATAACCCACTCTTATGAAAATTCTTTTTATTTTGGAAAATGTATTTACTCATATAGATATATAATATATTATAATTAGTAATTAGTTTATTATGATTGAATCTAAACAATTTCTTAGTTTAAATTTAAATTTATTATTTCATAGATATGTCCACATAGACAAAGGTTTATTGACATCCTCAATACATTTTTTTTTGTTGTTATTGGGTGCATGTCCTTGACAGAGAGGTGAGAGTTGTGGGGGAGATGAGAAATCACCCCAGGGGTGATGGCCATTCTGCAGTCCTGAGCATACACACATATGTGACCAATGTGATTTACTTATTTTCTTTCTTTCTTTCTCTTTCTTTTTTCTTTTTTGTTAATTAGGGTTTTGTTGTTGTTTTGCCATGGGATGCATGTGCTCGCTGGAGAGAGAGTGAGAGAGAAAGTGAGAAATCACCCCCCTCAAGGGAGATAGCCACAGTGCAATCCCTTCTCCATTTTCTCCTCCTGGGATTTTGGGCATGCACATACATGTACCCAGCCACTGGGTCCGGGACTCAAACTGCATGCAACCACGTGGGATTCCAGTGCTGTAACCACTATGTCATCTGCTGGCCCCAACCCAGTGTGATCTTCAAGCCACTGGGACCAGAACCATGTATGAGTCCAGTGCCTTAACCACAGTGCCACTTGCAGTCTCCCATCCTCAGTAGTCTGAAAAGGCTGTCCTGTGACAAAGGAATTTGGGAATTGCTGCTCCAGGAATGATCACTGTCTACAAGGGCAAAACTAAATAATTCTTAGCTTGCATAGATTAAATCAAGCATAAGCTAGAGTAATTCGTAGCAAAACAGAAATACCTGTGTGTTCAGCATATACATTTGTGTTTTATCTTCCATAATGCATGCTGTGGAGACTAGAGGTCGACAGAGCATGACCATATCTATTGTAGCTCTCTCTGCCTGTTTTTATAAATAAAGTTATATTGGATCATAGCCAACTTATTTATCATCTGTGGCTGCTTTGCACTATAACAGCAGAGGCCTTATGGTCTGCAAAGCTTAAAATATTTACTCTCTGGCTTTTTTTCCCCTGAAACTCTTGGTTTAAACTCTTATTCTAGGCTTTTGGATTTATTAAAATGTTTCATTACTGGGGCCAGCAGGTGGCATGGTGGTTAATTCACTAATTCCCACACGGCAGACCACAGTCCAAGTCCCTAACTTGGTAGCTTGAAAATCATGCTAAGTGCATGTGCATGAGTTCCCAGAATTCCTAGAGGAGAAATTTCTCACTGTCCTCCCTGTCTCTCTCTGGGAAGTGCACATACCCTATGGCAAAAACTGGAAAAAAAATTTTTTTTTTTTTTTATATTAGCTAGAGAGCATTGCTGTGGTCTGATTCTGTGTGTCATGGTTGACTTTTGGTCTCCCTTGCACCACGGGTTCCTACCCAGGGAAATACTTTTCAAGGTTCTCTTTAAAAGAAGTAAAACCATTTTCTTTCAAAGAGGGAATAATTTTCCAGGGAAACCTCACTTTCGCCCCTAGACTTTTCTGTCTAAACTTCAAAATAATTATGGAACTGAGATGAGATGAAGGACTTGGCCGCAGTCCATTGTTTTTCCA
This sequence comes from Tupaia belangeri chinensis, assembly GCF_000334495.1. Lineage (NCBI taxonomy): Eukaryota > Metazoa > Chordata > Mammalia > Scandentia > Tupaiidae > Tupaia > Tupaia belangeri. Next base: position 4,795,481 of record NW_006198305.1, read on the forward strand.
CTGCATTGTTGAACCAACAGGAAATGGCAAGAAGGAATTAAAATACAGGGAAATGATTAATTTGGGTGTAAACATGCTAAGATTGAGATGAGAATGGTATTTCAAAGTGGAATTAATTTATTGGAAATGTGAGAATTATATCTGGGAAATAATTCAGCGCTATATCAAAGAAGTTCTTTTTTAAAAATAATTATTTTATTTATTTTAATTTGACTAGACAGGGACAGTGTGAGAGACAGAGAGAAAGTGAGAAAGCAAGCCGCCAGATCTGGGACTTGAACCGTGGTTGGCCTTGTGGGAGTCCAGCACCCTTAACCACCATGCCACCTGAGGCAAGGTATTCTTAAGAAAGGTTTCTTGGGGACCAGCAGTTAGTTGGTGTAATGGCTATGTTGCTTGACTCCCATGTAGTCGACCGCGGTCGGTTCGAGTTCCTGACCCAGTGGTTTAAACTCACACCTGGCGTGTGTGTATGTGTGCCCAAGATCCCAAGAGGAGAAAGGAGGGGAAAGGATTACAGCGTAGCCATCCCCCCGGGAGGTGATTTCTCACTTTTTGTCTCTGTCTTTCTGGCAATCTAGCACGCCCTACAGCCAAAAAAACCTCTCCAAAAAAAAGAAAAGTTTCTTGTAAACATTTTTAGATTGCAAATTGATAGCCATTCTACTTGTGTGGTGTACCATTCCTGATGAGCCCACAACAGACATAATTAAATAATTTAATGCTTGGATTTTGGATTGAGTATACAAATAATTAACAATAGCTCAGAGATTTCATATGAATAGAACAGAATAACAGGTAGGGCTATGTGTAATGCAGTCCAATTTTAACCTTCTTCATTGATTAAATGTTAATTGAATATCCCTAAATGCAATATACTGTTCCAGGCATTAGGAAACATCATGGTTGTAAAACGAGAGTTCCAGCTGGTCGGATAGTGCCCACCTGTAGTACAGGCCTCTCTGGAGGCAGAAGTAAGGTAATCAAAAGGTTTTTTTTTTTTTTTGGAGAGGTTTTCGCTATAGGGTGCATGTGCTCGCCAGACAGACAGAGAGAGACATAGAGACCGAAAGCGAGAAATCACCCCCCAGGGGGGATGGTCACGCCACAATCCCTTCTCCTCCATTCTCCTCTGTGGATCTTGGGCACGCACGCACATGCGCCCAGCGTGAGTTTTAAGCCACTGGGTCCGGGACGCGAACTGCGGTCGACTACGTGGGAGTCCAGCAACATAGCCATTACGCTAACTGCTGGTTCCCTAGAATAATGTTTTTAAAAATTTTTTAATTTATTTAATTCCATTCGTTATCATTATTATTATTCTTAATTTGACCAGAGAGAGAAAGGGAAAGTGAGAAAGCAAGTTACCAAGTCAAAGACTCAAACTGCGGTCAGCCATGTGGGAATCCAGTGCCCTTAACCACCATGCCACCTGTCAGCCCTCACTTGACTCTAGTGGGTCAGCAGATGGCATGGTGTTTGGGGCGCTGAACTCGCACATGGCCAAATGCAGTTTGAGTCCCGAACCTAGCAGTTTGCTTTTTCACTTTCCCTTTCCCTCCCTCTCTCTGTCTCTCTCTGGTCAAATTAAAACATAGTAACAATAACAAATTGAATTAAATAAGTAATTCTTTTTTAAAAAATCTTGACTCTAGTTAAATTACATGCTTCCAAAAAGGGGGGGAACCTATTGCAGACTTTCTACTAAAACTACATATTTTCACAGTCTTATCCTAGCATGTGTCACAGTCAGTAAGTTTGTAAACTGCTGGTGTAGAGAAAGTAATATAACCAGTATGCCCCTTGAGCTAGCCCTACTTACCTTTTTAACCATGCCCAAACCATGTATTTGTTTGAAATAAACGAGAAAAATAAACAGTGCCAAAATGTAGAACAGTGTAAGGACAGAAAGTAGATAAAACAGACTCTAAAGCAGTGGTTTCCAGTCTTCTAATTGCAGTTGCTAGAAGTTTTCTAAATAAATTCCACTAACAATTTTAGTTTTGTCAAATACTTTTTATTCCCCTGGCATTTGCTATAGGGCACATGTGCTTACTGAGAGAGGGAAAGTGAGAAATCACTCCTCATTGAGAATGACCACACTGCAATCCTTTCTCCATTCTTCTCTCGCAATTTTGGGCATGCACACACATACACCCAGCATGCTTTTCGGGTCACTGGATCCAGGACTTAAACTGTGAAGTCAGCCATGTGGGATCCAGCTACCTTAACCACCTTGCCACTGGCTGGCCCTGTCAAGTACTCTTAAGAAAAATTATTACTGTTCCAAAATTGAGGAATATTCACCCAGTGGAAGTAAAAACAGAAATCTCTGGGACGTGGTGGCACCCACCCTATGGCAAAAAAAAAGAAATTAAAAAAAAAAAAAAGAAAAAGAAATCTCTGAAAATAGCATCATTTTGGCATAAAGTTAGTGAAAATTTTTACACACAAGTTCGTAGTATGCAGACTAAAACATCATAATAATTATTTTATGAATCATTTATTTAATTGTATTTATTATTATTAATTAGTTCGCTCTAGGGCATGTCTGCTCACCAGAGGGAGACATAGAGTGAGAGAACGTGAGAAAGCAAGCCACTGGAGTCAGGACCTGAACCACAGTCAGCCATGTGAGAGTCTAACACCTTAACCGCCAACTGTTGGACCCCATAATAATTTTTTTAAAGAGGTTTTTGCCTTAGGGCAAGTATGTTCCCTGTAGAGAGAGAGACAGAGACAGTGAGAGGGAAAATGAGAAATCATCCCCCAAGGGTTACGGCCACACCAGAATCCCATGTCCTCCTTTCTCCTTTCAGGATCTTGAGCATGCATGCATACATGCCCAGTGTGATTTTCAAGCAACCAGATCCAGGACTTGAACTGCAGTCGGTGATGTGGGAGTCCAGCGATGCAACCACTATACTACCTGCTGGCCCCATAATAATTATTTTCAACATATAGAAGATACTCAGCATTCATCTTTTTCATGCTCTATTTTCTTCACTAGTTCCTTGTAATACCAGCAAAATCTTTAGATGTTTATGGGGCCATGAATATTAAAGATGTCAGTTTATCACATTTTATAAAGAAATTTTTTTTTTTTTTTTAACTTGCTATAGGGCACGTGCAATCACCAGAGATAGAGAAAGTGAGAAAGCAAACCTCCAGGTCCGGGACTCAAACCAGTGTCAGCCGTGTGGTGCCCCAACCACCACACCATCTGCTGGCCCCAGTTATCATATTTTTAAAAACTAGTCATCAAATAAAAATTTCTTTCAGAACCTGGCTACATACCATGTACAAATAGTTAATTGCAAAGTAAAAGTAGTATCACTAGCTAGCCTCTGGTTTGGTAATTAAGGTGGCTGGATCCCACATGACTGACCATGTGGTTTGAATTCTGAACCTGGTAGCTTATAAAACATCCCAGATATGAGTGCCCAAAATTCCAAAAGGAAGGAGAAATGGAAAAGAAAGGATTGCAGTATAACCTTGCACCTGTGGAGGGATACTTTATTGCTTCCCCCCCACACACATAAACACTCTTCCTCTCCCTCTCCCTCTCTATTTCTATCTATCTGTGACAAGCACAGGCTACTTCTGGCCAAAAAACAAAAATTAAAATTAAAAAAAAAAAATTTATCACTTTTACAGTATCCCCCTTATGATAGTTCTGATACTATACAGATATTAGATTGTACTAAGTTGATTGTCTTTTTGGCATGAATCAAGCACTGCTTTGCCATCCTTATATTTGCAATTCTTTAAAGTAGCAAAATTTGCAAAGATGGTACTTAGTAATTTGAGTATATCTACTTTTGTTGCCAACTTGTACCTTTTGCCATTCTGATAAGAGAAATAAAGCCGTTCATCTTAAGAATTAAAAAGTGAGGGATCAGCAGTTAACGTAATGGCTATGTTGCTAGACTCCCATGTAGTCGACCGCGGTTCAAGTCCCGGACCCGGTGACTTAAACTCACGCCGGGCGCTTGTGTGTGCGTGCCCAAGATCCCGAGAGGAGAATGGAGGAGAAGGGATTGTGGCATGGCCATCCCCTCTGGGGGGTGATTTCTCGCTTACTGTCTCTCTGTCTCTCTCTGTCTGTCTGGCGAGCGCACACGCCCTATAGCAAAATTCTCTCCCCCCCCAAAAAAAAAGGTGAAAGAAGAACACAATTATAGAAATCATTTTTGTGTTTTCTTTAGTAACCACCTCATAATCTGTGACCTTGAACAAATTATCTCTAGTTCTAGAACTAACTTTTTTGTCATGCATTTTAAGACCCTGGTCTCGGAGACCAGCAGGTGGCGTGATGATTAAGGCGCTGGACACTCCCATATGGCCGACCACAGTTCAAGTCCTGGATCTGGTTGCTTGCTTTCTCATTTTCTCTCTCTCTCTCATCAAATTAAAATAAATGAACAGGGACCAGCAGATGGTGTAATGGCTATGTCGCTGGACTCCCATGTAAGTTGACTGTGGTTCGAGTTGTGGACCAGGTGGCTTAAACTCACACCGAGTGTATGTACATGTGTCCCCAAGATCCCAAAAGGAGAGTGGAGGAGAAGGGATTGTGGAGTGGCCATCCCCCTGGGTGGTAATTTCTCGCTTTCTGTCTCTCTGTCTCTGTCTTTCTGGTGACCGCACACACCTTATAGCAAAAACCTCTCCAAAGGAAAAAAAAAACCTTTAAATAAATAAAATAAAATAAAATAAATGAATACCTATTTGTACTTCACTTTTATCCAAAAAAAAGTGATTAAATTTTACTAAGATATAATACGTGTCTAGTCATTAGCTGCCTCACTTTGGATTTTAGAGGACCGCAAGACACAACATAGGAGGTATCCTAAGAATGGGAAACTACTATTGAACAGGTTGGCAGTGGTATCCTTACTGTACATGGGTTTATAACATTCTGTGGCAGATGCCAATTTATGTGTGCTCAGTTCAGTAGGATAACTGACTGCATTACCTCATGTGAATAAACCTTTAGTAAATAGACCACAACAATGCTACAGATGGCAGATAAGAATCATACAAGTATGACAGCTGAAAATGAGGGTGGTGACTACTGTTCTAGTAAGAATTCCACCAGCCACACCATCTTGAGGTTAGAATTATTTAATCAGATTGGATAAATTGGTCCCCAATTTTTTTTAAACAGATTTCTTTTTCATTCATTCATTCATTACTTCATTTTAATTTGACCAGAGAGAGACACAGAGAGAGAGAGAGAGAGGAAAGTGAGAAAGCAAGCCACCAGGTCCAGGACTCGAACTGTGGTTGGCCATGTGGGAGTGTCCAGCACCTTAACCACCATGCCACCTGCTGGTCTCCCAAAATTTTTAATTATCAAGAAGGGTTTCTGAGTGACCAGCAGTTAGCATAATGGCCATGTCGCTGGACTCCCACATAGTCGACCGTGGTTCACATCCCGGATCCGGTGGCTTAAACTCACGCCGGGCGTGTATGCGTGCGTGCCCAAGATCTCGAGAGGAGAATGGAGGAGAAGGGATTGCGGCGTGACCATCCCCCCTGGGGGGTGATTTCTTGCTTTCTATCTCTCTGTCTCTGTCTGTCTGGCGAGCGCACGCACCCTATAGCCAAAAA
>NW_006198305.1:4801208-4804329 GCF_000334495.1 Tupaia belangeri chinensis
AAAAAAAAAAAAAAAAAATCTTAAAAAAAAAGAGTTTCTGAAATAGGAATATTCCTACTTCAGGTAAGATATCTTGCCCAATTATATGATGCCTCAAAATTGTAGCAAATGATTTTTTTTGGGGGGGGGGGTTGCTATAGGGCACGTGTGCTTGCCAGAAAAGCAGAGAGATACAGAAAGACAGAAAGCAAGAAATCACACACATACATACACACACACCCAGGGAGGATGACCACACCGCAATACCTTCTCCTCTGTCCTCCTCTCGGGATCTTGGTCATGCACACACACGCACCTGGCATGAGTTTAAGCCACCGGGTCCGAGACTCGAACTGCATTTGACTGCATGAGAGTCCAATGACATAGCCATTACACCAACTGCTGGTCCCTTAGCTAATGATATTCTGAACCTATCCCAATTAGCAAGGTAGCGAAGTATCCAGGATGTGAAGTCTGACCTCTACAGTTTTTTGTTGTTGTTTTTATTTAGAGGGTTTTGTTTTGTTTTGTTTGTTTGTTTGTTTTTCTGCTATGAATTGCCTGTACTCGCCAGAGAGACAGAAAGTGAGAAATCACCCCCCCCCCCAGGAGGAATGGCCATGCCTCATTCCCTTCTCTTCCATGCCGTTCTTGGGATTTTGGGCACACACACATACAAGCCCAGTGTGTTTTAAGCTGCCAGGTCCAGAACTTGAACCACTGTCAACTGCATGGGAGTCCACGGACATAACCATTTTGTCATCTGCTGGTCCCTGACCTGTACAGTTTTTTGTTTTTTTTTTTTGGAGAGGTTTTTGCTATAGGGCACGTGCGCTCGCCAGACAGACAGAGACAGACAGAGAGACAGAAAGCGAGAAATCACCCCCCAGGGGGGATGGCCACGCCGCAATCCCTTCTCCTCCATTCTCCTCTCGGGATCTTGGGCACGCACGCACACGTGCCTGGCGTGAGTTTAAGCCAGCAGGTCCAGGACTTGAACCGCGGTCGACTACATGGGAGTCCAGCGACATAGCCATTACGCTAACTGCTGGTCCCACCTATACAGTTTTTTAAGAGATGTTTATTTATGCAGTACTCTGTATAGAATTTTACTAAATATACTTAAAAATGTTCAGATGCTTTCCTTGGAGGCTTTTTATTTGAAGAGCAAAAAGCATACTGTGGGAAATACTTGTTCTTTTTGCCATGGTAAAATTAGCAAAAAAAAAAAAAAAAAAAAAAAACAGTATCACAACCAACAAAACACATTAGCATATGCTGTTGGACACAGCATAAAACCATGGCTAATGGTGTAAATAAATTAGTAGCAGAGCAAATTACACAGTCTGGAAGGGATAAAGTAGAGATGTTTCTAACATTATAGTTTAGTGAACTTGCTGGATTCTAGTTCAGTAATGAGATGCACAGAGAATTTCTTTTGTGAGCAACTAAAAATAAGAGGTACCAGTCAGCTGGTGGCTGGTTGGCTAAGGAACTAGGTCCCACATCCCATATGGCTGACTATGTGGTTCAAGTCCTGTATCTGGTGACTTGAAAAACATTCTGGGTGCACGTGCATGGATGCCCAAAATCCTGAGAGGAGGCTGGAGAAGGGATTGTGACGTGGCCCATCCCCTCTGAGGGTGACCATGTGCGTGCACTCTCCCTCTCTGTCTCGTGAGCACATGTGCCCTATAGCAGAACCTTTAAAAAAAAAAAGAAAAGAAAAGAAAAGAAGTAGCTAGTTTTTGAAGGAAACTCATACAGTAAAGAGGATATTCTGGAAATTTTCCATCATTGTGTAACTTTGTTATTTAAAATTATTCGTCAGGCTAGCCCTGTGGCCAGGTGGTTAAAGGAGTCAGATACCACATGGCCAACTGAACAGTTCAAATCCTGGCCCTGACAACCTGGAAAGTGCCCTGGACACGTGCACATGTATGCCTAGAATCTCAATAGTGTATAGAGCTAGAGATATAAGGGAGACGAGATTGCAGTAAAACTGCACCCAATTGGAGGTCTTTCTCCCTCTCTCTGTGTCTCTCTCTGGCATGTACACACACTCTTTGGCAAATTAAAAAAGAAATCGTCTATTAGATGTGAAATGCTCTTATCTGCACAGCTTAGTAACAGTTTTCTGACTGAAGAGTAGCCTAGCAGCCTAGATTATACAGCATGAGTATGTGGGATTCAATCCCAACTCTGATACTTACTAATTATGTGAGCTTGGGGTTGGTTAGTATTAACTTGGGTCTCCCTTTTCTCAACTACAAAGTGGAAAAAAAAAAAAGAGGCAATAGCATCTATCTAGGGTTATTTAGAAAATTAAATGGATTCATTAGAAAGAGCTATGTAAGTGATAGAATAATAAGCTTAAAAATTTTAGGGACCAGGAGGTGGCACAGCAGAGGCATGCCTGAGCCCACATGGGAAGGTCCTTGGTTCAGGTCCCAGGGCCTCCCCGGGTGCATGTATGTGTGCCTGTAATCCGGCTGGTTGAGATAGGAGCTAGATCATAGCAGGGGGAGGGACCCTGTTGAGGGTGCTGTATTTTTTGTTAAAAATATGAAGAAAAAGAAAGGATATTTTGATTTGATTGTTGATTTAATGATCTTGGAAAGAATAAAATTTACTAATGGAATTTCCACAAAAGCCTTTGTGTACTTACAAGAAAATTAATGTCAGGGTCATCAGATGGCAGTGTTTAAGGTGCTGGACTCCCTCATGGCGGACCTTGGTTTAAGTCCCAGACCTGGTAGCTCGAAAATCATGCTGTGCACATATGCGTGCATGTCCAAAATCCCAGGAGGAGAGCGGAGGAGAAGAGATGCAGCATGGCCATTCCCCTGGTGGGTGACTTCTCACTTTCCCTCTCTCGGTCTCTGTCAAGTACACACACTCAATGGCAAAAACCTTAAAAAAAAAGTCATGATTTAATGTGACTAATAATCTTTTTAATAATCTTTTAATAATAATCATCTTTTTCAGATATGACAATATTTAATACTGTGTATTTTAAAAAGATGAATTTAGGGAACCAGCAGTTAGCGTAATGGCTGTGTCGCTGGACTCCCACGTAGTCGACCGTGGTTCGTGTCCCGGACCCGATGGCTTAAAACTCACGCCGGGCGCGTGTGTGTGC
>NW_006198305.1:4804404-4822618 GCF_000334495.1 Tupaia belangeri chinensis
CGCTTTCTGTCTCTATGTCTCTCTCTGTCTGTCTGGCGAGCGCACGCGCCCTACAGTGAAAATCTCTCCAAAAAAAAAAAAGATGAATTTAGGGACCAGCAGTTAACATAATAGCTATGTTGCTGGACTCCCATGTAGTCGACCGCGGTTCGAGTCCCAGACCCAGTGGCTTAAACACACACCAGGTGCATGTGCGTGAGTGCCCAAGATTCCGAGAGAATGGAGGAGAAGGGGTTGCAGTGTGGCCATCCCCCCTGGGGGGGATGATTTCTCGCCTTCTGTCTCTCTGTCTCTCTCTGTCTTTCTGGTGAGCACACACACCCTATACCAAAAACCTCTCCAAAAAAAAAAAATAAATGAGCAGATGAATTTAGAAGATATATTTATTTTTAATTTTTTGTCACAGGGTGCACGCACTCTCCAGAGAGAGACAGAGGGAAAGTGAGAAATCACCCCATGGGGGAATGGCCATACCACATTACCTTCTCCATCCTCCTCTCAGGATTTTGGCACATGCACACATATACTCAACATGATTTTCTTTTTTGCTGTAGGATGCGTATGTTCACTGGAAAGACAGAAAGCGAGAAAGGAGGGATGGCCACCCCGCAATCACTTCTCCATTCTCCTCTCAGGATTTTGGGCATGCATGCACATGTGCCCAGTGTAATTTTCAAGCTACTGGGTCTGGGATTTGAACCATTGTCAGCCATGTGGGAGTCCAGTGCCTTAACCACAATACCACTTGCTGGTCCTTATTTTATACATTTTAAAAGTATATGTTAAACATTATGGCGATATTAAGGAGACAAGGAACCAGAACAGAAAACCCCTTTCTGGTATGGAGAAATAGAGCTTGCACTCTCTGAAAGGGGTCGGGGGAGCATGGCCATACATGGACAAACAGGTACGAAAGCGATTAAATAAGGACAGATGAGTACGGTCGCAGGATGATTAGAAAGAGAACGGCTTAGGGGGTACCTTTCATTGGTTACTCCGTGAAGACGTCACAGTTCTACTACCCCTCATCGTGATTTTCAGTCCACCTTATCTGGGGCTCAAACTGTGGTCAACCATGTGGAAGTCTAGCCTTTAACTACCATGCTATCTGCTGACCCCCAACAAGCTTTTTTTAACCCTTCTCATTTTCTTTATTTCTCTCTGTCTGTGTCTCTCTCTGGTGAGCACACATGCCCTGTAGCAAATTTAAATAATAATAATATTAAATAAATAAAGTATTTTTATATTAAAAAATAATTTAAAAAACTACTAAAGAAAATAAATAAAATTAGATGAAGTGATAATTCCATAGGAAAACATGATTAATATGAAATGAGTTTGGCGGGGCTGCAGATGGCATGGTATTAAGGCACTAGACTCCCACATGGCTGATTGTAGTTCGAGTCCCAGAGTCGGTGGCTTGTTTTCTCTCTGTCTCTGTCTCTCTCTGTTCAAATTATTTTTAAATAATTAAATAAAAGATTATTAAAAAAATAAATAAATGAGTTCATAAAATTCTAAAATCTCACTGTAGAGGAAGTTATCCAAAATATGCAAATAGACAGCACTAATACCCAGATGGTATGGAATATAAAGAAACTCACTTAAATACCCATGTATATTGGATAGAGAGATTTGCTATTTACTCGTTTTTTTTTTTTTAACAATTAGTTTATTAGTTTTATTTATTTATTTATTTTTCAAATTTGAACAGAGAGAGAAAGGAAAAGTGAGAAAACAAGCCACTAGGTCCAGAACTTGATCCACAGGCTGTCATGTGGAAGTGTCGCACCTTAACCACCACGCCATCTGTCAGCCCATCTTTAGCAGTTTTAAAAAGTAGTAGTAGTGAGCTGGCCCCATGACCTGATGGGTAAGGGCACTGGATCCGGCATGGCCAACCACATATTTTTAATTCTGGCTCCAACACCTTGAAAAACACACTAGGCAAGTATTCATGCGTCCCCAAAATTCTAACCAGGTGGAGAAATGGAGAAGACATTTCAATGTGACCTTGCCCCATGGCAATGATTTGTCCCTCTTCCTCTTGTCTCTCTGGTGAGTGCACATGTCCTCTGGCACATTTTCTAATCCTTAAAAGGACTGTATGTGAGGTTAGTAGGGATTTTTGCCATATAGCAGTTGAGGGAAAGGGTTTTGAGTGATTTAGTCCAAAGCCACACAGCTAATGCATGATAGAGTTTGTATTTGGGCAGCCAGCAGGTGGCATGGTAGTTCAGGCACTGGACTGTCACATGTCCAACCACGATTTGAGTCCCGGACCTGGAGACTTGTTTTCTCACTTTCTCTCTCTTTCTCTCTCTCTCTTTCTGCTGACTATAGCAACATTTAAAAATAATAACAGATAATTCTTTTTAAAGAATTTGTATTTGAAGTTAGATGTAGCGAGACAGACTAGCAGGTGGCATGGTGGACTGGACTTCCACATGGCCAACACAGTTTGAGTACCAGGTGTGGTGGCTTACTTTCTCACTCTCCCCCCAACTTCCTCTCTGTGTGTCTCTCTGCCAAAATTGAATAGTAATAATAAATAGGTAGATAAAATTTTAAAAATTAAAAGAGTGGATATGAGAGAGACAGAGACAGAAGGTAGATTAGTGATTCCCAGAGGGAAGTGGTGAGTGACTGCTAATTGTTACAGGATTTCCTTTTCAGAGGTAAAGTAAATAATAATGATCATTGTAAAACTTCAGATAGACTAAAGTCTGCTGAACTGTGCACAAAAATAGGTGGTGGTTATGGGATGTGAATGGTTATTTTGTTGTTGTTCTTTGAGTTTTTTTAGTTTTTTTCCACATGGTACATGTGCTCTCTGGAGAGAGGGAAAGTGAGAAATCATCCCTCTCAGGGGATGGCCAAGCCGAAATCCCTTCTCTGCTCTCCTCTTGGGCTTCTGGGCATGCATAGAGATGTGCCTGGCATGACTTTCACTGGATCCAGGACCCGAACCAGAGTTGGCCATGTAATAATCCAGGGCCTTACCCACCATGCCACCTGCTGGCCCTGGGGAGTTTTGTTTTTAGTAAGAAATTCAGGATTTTTTTCCCCATTTACCCTTTTATTTATTTTAATTTATCAGAGGGTGTGTGTGCTCCCTAGAAAGAGACAGAGAGGGGGAGAGAAAGAAAGTGAGAAAACACCCCCCAGGGAATGACTGTGCTACAATCCCTTTTCCATGCTCCTCTCAGGATTTTGGCATGCACATACATGTGCCCTCTCCTCTCCCCCCCCCCAGTGTGAATTTTAAGCCAGTGTGTCCAGGACTTGAACTGTTGTTTTGTTTTGTTTTGTTTTGTTTTGTTTTGTTTTGTTTTGTTGGAGAGGTTTTTGCTATAGGGTGCATGCTCTCACCAGAAAGAGAGAGACAAAGTGAGAAATGATCCCCTGGGGGTGCCTGTGCTGCAAACCCTTCTCCATTCTCCTCTCAGGATCTTGGGCACACACACATGCGCCTGGCATGAGTTTAAGCCACAGGGTCTGGGAGTAGAACCACAACCAACTACATGGGACTCCAGCAATATAGCCATAATGCCATCTGCTGGTCTCCAGGACTCATAAACTGTTAAGTCAGACATGTGGGATCCAGTTGCCTTAATCACCATGCCTCTTGGCTGGCAATGTCCCAAGTTTTTAAATAATGGATATGAGCCTGATTTGATAGATTTATGAGAGTGTATTAAACATGTTACTTGTTAATGAAAAGATGCAAAGGTAAATTAGTTATGGAGACAGTAAAAACTTATTAAAATAGTTTTCTTACACAGCTCATGTCAAAAACATTTTCTAATAGAGACCAGCAGTTGGTGTAATGGCTACGTCGCTGGACTCGCAAGTAGTCAACTAAGGCATGAATCCCGGACCCAGTGGCTTAAACTCACACGGGGTAAGTGTGCATGTGTGCCCAAGATCCCAAGAGGAGAATGGAGGAGAAGGGATTGCGGCGTGACCATTCCCCCCTGGGGGGTGATTTCTCACTTTCTGTCTCTCTGTCTCTTTCTGTCTTTCTAGCGAGTGCATGTGCCCTATAGCAAAAACTTCTCCCTCGCAAAAAAAAAAAAAAAATCTAATGATCTTTAAGAGATCATGCCACTTGAGAATCTTTACAAGTTGTTTATTGATAGGGAAAGCAATTAGCTGTCATTTAGTAAATTACTCATAAAAAAGGTTTATAATTATTATATAATCTCTCTATTTAGTTGTAAACTTAATTTTAGATAATACACAATTATATATATACACAGCCAATCTCAATAATAGCTAGATGAGCATATATACAGTATAATAAAAAGACATTTTATTAAAGTTAATTATCTTCTGGAAGTATCTAAATATAGAATGTGAAGTTTTTAGCAAGCATTTGAATGGAGAAAATAAGCTTAGCAAAAGGAAGTTGAAAGGTTATTTCAAAGTATCTGTATCTTGTGTATAGATACTTTATCTTTATTGAATTATTAAGTATCTGTTAAATATAAATTCTACATGTTTCACATTGCTTTAAAACTGACAAATACTACCTACTTTGTAAAGTTTGACTAATTTGCTACACAGGTATATCAACTATCTGCTTTATGTAATCCTGAGACCAATGAATTGGTACATTCTTTTCTTTCTTTTTTGAAGAGGTTTTTGCTATAGGGCACATGCGCTCGCCAGAAAGACAGAAAAAGACAGAGACAGAAAGTGAGAAATCCCCCCCTGGGGGGATGGTCACGCCACAATCCTTCTCTTCCATTCTCCTCTTAGGATCTTGGGCATGCACACACACATGCCCGGCAAAAGTTTAAGCCTCCAGGTCCAGGAATTGAACCACGGTGACTGGATGGGAGTCCAGCGACATAGCCATTATGCCAAATGCTGGTCCCGGTACATTATTTTCTTTTAAACATTGACAATGGGTTGCTTTCCCTCCCCCAAAGAATTATTTATTTAGTTTTATAATTTATTTAAGAAAAATTTTTTGCTGTATGGCACATGCACTCGCAGGAGAAACAGAAAGCAAGAAATCACCTCCTGGGGGAGATGACCACACAGCAATTCCTTCTCCATTCTCCTCCTTGGGTTTTGGGCACACACACACACACACACACACACACACACCTAGTGTCAGTTTTAAACTGCCAGGTCTGGGACTTGAACCGTGGTCAACCACATGGGAGTCCAGTGATGTAACCATTACATCATTTGCTGGCCCCTATTTATTATTTTTTTAGAACAATTTTTGCTTTAGGGCACATGCACTTATTGGAGAGAGAGAAAGAAAGCAAGAAATCACTCCCCGCCCCAGGGGAGATGGCCACATCACAATCTCTTCTTCATTCTCCCCTCAGGATTTTGGCCATGCTGGCACACATGCCTAGTGTGAGTTTTAAGCCACTGGGTCCAGGACTCAAACTGCAGTCAACTACATGAGAGGCCAGCCACTTAACCGTTACACCATCTGTTGGTCCCTATTTATTTTAATTTTGTATGTGCTTGCCGGAAAGAAGAGGATGCAGGGGGAGTGAGAAAGCAGGCCACCAGGTCTGGGACTTGAACTGTAGTCAGACATGTGAGAGTCTAGTGCCTTAACCACCACACCACCTGCTGGCCCTGGAAATAGATTTATTGCTCTGAAGACACTATATTACAGTACCTTATTTATGATGTAAGTTAGGATAGCATAATATAGAAGAAAACAAACTTTGAAGAACAGCAATCTAGTTACAATTTTTACTTAATTTACTAATTTAATGTGATACAGTGCAGCCTGTTTCATATTTAAAATCACTGTCTCCATTTCCTCATCTAAAATGAGGTTACTACATTCTCCAGTAAGTTTTTTTAAAGAGTAAATTTTTTTCTTTTTTTTTTTTTTTTTTGGAGAGATTTTCACTGTAGGGCGCGTGCGCTTGCCAGACAGACAGAGAGAGACATAGAGACCGAAAGCGAGAAATCACCCCCAGGGGGGATGGTCACGCCGCAATCCCTTCTTCTCCATTCTCCTCTCGGGATCTTGGGCACGCACGCACACGCGCCCGGCGTGAGTTTTAAGCCACCGGGTCCAGGACATGAACCGCGGTCGACTACGTGGGAGTCCAGCGACATAGCCATTAGGCTAACTGCTGGTTCCCAAGAGTAAATTTTTTTTAAAAAAATGAGTATAGGGACCAGCAGTTAGCGTAATGGCTATGTCGCTGGACTCCCACGTAGTCGACCGCGGTTCATGTCCTGGACCCGGTGGCTTAAAACTCACGCCGGGCGCGTGTGCGTGCGTGCCCAAGATCCCGAGAGGAGAATGGAGAAGAAGGGATTGCGGCGTGACCATCCCCCCTGGGGGGTGATTTCTCACTTTCTGTCTCTCTCTGTCTGTCTGGCGAGCACACGCGCCCTATAGCAAAAACCTCTTCAAAAAAAATAATGAGTATAAAATACTTAGCACATAAGTAACCACTCAATAAATGGTAATAACCTTATAGTGTTATTATTGCCACTTAATGTTAAGTTTTTAAATCAAACTTACTACATTTTTTTAGCTGTCAGCATCATACATTTTACTATGTATTTTTCTGACTCCTACATTTTCAAAAACAGAATGAAATACTAAGTAACATTCTATTTTACTTTCAGTCAAAGAAAAATAAGAAGAAATCAAAGTCAGATGCTAAAGCAGTGCAAAACAGTTCACGCCATGATGGAAAGGAAGTTGATGAAGGTACTTGAGTGAGGGAAAGGACTGTAGAAAATCTTCTAGTCCTTTCTTACTAAGTGTATTATATAAAGGCTGCATTTGTTTCTTTTTTAATTTTGTACCTAGCTCTTTTTAATTATTATAGATTTTAATTTATAAATGTGTGATGTTGCTAGGAAGCACTTTTGTAATCTAAATTATTTAAGGATATAATAGTGTTGTTCCTGAAGGAAACTGCCTTGAAATTTAAGGTCTAGTTCAATTTTTTGAGCAATTGAAAAGCCACTTGTCTTGGTTTTCTTTACTAGAAGTAGTTAGTTCCCCCCTCATTGTTCTTAAATATACCATTCTTATAAGGCTGTATACACAATTCTTAACTAAGCCATTTCTTATATCACTTAATAAACCTGTTATATATAACATTCTCTTAGCACTTCTATCATATCTATCCAGCAAGGTAAAAAGATAAACTACCACTTTTCCTAAATCATAGATGACAGATTTGATTTTTAAAAAAAATGCCAGAATAAATCATTGCAGTTTGTTTTCTGAAACAACATAATGAGATTAGAATAAATTCTTAGGGTAAATTAATATAATTAGCACTCTTGGTTTTTAGCTTAATATCTACATTCATCATGCTATTTTCTGTGCCCCACCCCATGTCCCCCCCAAAACTACAGCTTTTTCGTCTTCCCCTTACTGAATAACATTTTTTTTCTGGGGCTACGTCAGGAGCCTGGGAAACTAAAATTAGTCACAGAGAGAAACGACAGCAGCGTAAACGTGATAAGGTGCTGACAGATTCTGGTTCATTGGATTCAACTATCCCTGGGATAGAAAATACCATCACAGTTACCACCGAGCAACTTACAACTGCATCATTTCCTGTTGGTTCCAAGAAGAATAAAGGTATATTAGTGGAACATAAGAGTGGTACATCAAATCAAACTCTTTTTAATCAGATGTACAAAATACCTTTCATCAAAATCTGACTGCTTTGAACTGTTATCATTGTGCTGATATACCCTTCTTCGTGAGAGTATTGTGAACCATGTATTAGTTTACCTAATACCAGCAATGTTACTTGTTACAGATTGCCTAACGAATGGCCTGTTAAGTTAAAATTTGTCTTTTTGCATTGAGTCACATGAGAAAATGATGTTGCCTCTTTTCCTCGTGTGTATTGCTTTGCCCCAGCTCTCTTGCTTCCATCTTCATTTCTTACAGTGGTTAAGACATTTATTGAATGAAATTACTTATCACCATTCTGCATGTTGGGCACTTTCATTCCAAGATAAAACAAGCACGTTCTGGTTACCGCAGAGTCTATCAGGATTTCTTACCATCCCAGCTTTTTAAGAATACTATCAATGTTTGATAAAGCTAGACCAGAACTTCAAAGGTTTTTGAGCTAATATTCTTCCTTCCAAGTATTTCAGATGTTTGAACTGTCCAGTATTGATGGCTTCTTGGTAGTCTTTACATTGCCATCCATCATTTTTACCCTAGAGGCACCAGTCTGCAAAGTGGTACTGTTAACCTGTTTCAAGGCCTTGGCTTAACTTCCCCCTGGTTTTTTTTAATGACCTTTCTATTTCCCTGCCCCTCAGTTATTTCCAGACTACATTATTTGCCTTGTTACTTTTTTGCTTGATAACTTGGTGGAATTTATTGCCTTGGTACAGCAATGACTTCTACTTACCCATTTTCACTGTCATGTATTATTAGCTGTGCTTTAATATTTTTGTTGGTAACTGTTCTTCACTGTCTTGTGCATGCCTTTTGCTAGAATAATTCTGTCATGCTGGTTTTTTGATACATTGTGATCATTATGCATTTTAGTGTCAGAGAAATAGCATTTTGTGTTACACCACGTAATCACACCTCTTGCCGTATTTCCTGAGTCCTGGTCCCAAATACTGGCAAAATTCTTCAGCTGATGTGTTTGCTTCCAGGATTGTTGAAAAGGCAGCTGGTATTGTTGAGAGGTGGCAAAGTTGAATCCAATTACAGAGCCCAATTCTCCAATTCCTACTTAGAATCTTGGTAACTCTTATACAGTAGCAAACTCTATATTTGGGCAATTTTCCAGGGCCTTTGTTGGCATTTTAGTTCACTAAGAATATGGTAACTAGAGATAAATCAGTTCCTTACTGACATGTAAAATTTATTATGAAACTGACTTTTATCCAGTGTAAGAATTTAGCACTTGAAGAAGCAACTTATGATAATAAGTAAAAATTAATTTGTGTGTTACTCCTAATTTAATGTGTATAGTGGCCTACTTAGTGTTAAATAAATTTTATTTCTATTTCAACCAGGTGATTCTCATCTAAATGTTCAAGTTAGCAACTTTAAGTCTGGAAAAGGAGATTCTGCACTTCAGGGTGAGAGAAATTACATGTAACTTAAATTGAAGGCCCATCAGAATACAAACTTACATACATGTCTCTTTCCTCACATGAATGATGCAGAAGGAAAGAAAATGATTTAAAATGATTTTTAATTACCACAGTAACATTGTCACAGTACAGAGATTTTGGAAAATAGATAAAAAGAAAAATCACTCCCACTTCCAACAGTTTGGGTATGTTCTAGTTTTTTCTCCCATATATAAAAACATTCTTTTAGTTTATATACAATTTTGATTCTTGCTTCTATTACCTAAGCTGGTAGAGAAGAAGGATCTTTGTTGGACTTGGATTTGATATAGGCATACAAGGGAGCGTCCCAAAACGTTTGTGTGAAGTGCGTATCATTTAAAAACTGCATGGATTTAAAAATGTTTTAGCACCAAAATTAACTCCAACTTTAATTTTCTATTTTTCCACAAACTTTTTGAAGTCCCCTTGTAGATGGAATAAAAGACTTTATCTCTCTATATTAAGAAAACAGCTTTAGTGCCTATAGTTTGTTTAACTGCTTCCTTGACAGTATCAAGTACATGACACCATCACAATAAATGGACTGTCTAAAGTTATTCATGTTTCACAAATAGAAGATATTTATTATTTACTCGTTTATGGTAAAGATTGAATTAAGTAGAGTGGTATATCTGATCTGAAAACAAATGTTTCTAATAAAACATACTTTCAGAAAGGAAAAAAGCACCTTCTCATTTTAGGTTGTTCCTCAACAACTGACAACTTCCTTCATGCCTGTGGCTTTCTATTTGGCTATGCATTATAATCATCTAGGAAGCTTAAGAAAGTACATGTATGAAGAAACAGACTTATATATACACAGCACACCTCTGTGTAATTGGTGTGTATGTGCATGCATACACACGCAGTGATGCCTGGGCTCCACCTACAGAAATTCCGGGCAGAGGCTTCAGTCTCTCTCTCTCTTTTTTTTTTTTTTTTTTTACTGCTCAGTTGATTTTAATGTGTTTTTAAATTACTGCTTCCTACATAATAAATGTAATTATTTAAGGAAAGAATATCTAAAAAATCTTCATATTCTTAGTGGGTGAGTATTCCAAGTATACCAGAGTATGTGTCACTTTGCTGTTTGCTCCGTTGTCCCTCCTTCGAGCAAGTCACTCTGCTGTTGAAAACATCACCAGTATGTGTGTTACAGTCTCAGTTCCTATGATAGACTTTTCACTTTAAGAGGCTTCAATGGTGATCATGTCACTTAGAGCTCAGGCTATTTCAAGGACAGTAGTAGGGAAATGTAATAAATACAAGCTGAAAAAAAGCATAGAAATTTGAAAGTGTCTCAGTTTGAACAAGAAATCATGTACTCCCTTTTAATCTTTATTTTCCTTTCTTTAAGTTTCTTCAGGATTGAATGAAAACCTCACTGTCAATGGAGGAAGCTGGAATGAAAAGTCTATAAAACTCTCCTCACAGATCAGTGCAGGCGAGGAGAAGTGGAATTCCGTTTCACCTGCTCCTGCAGGCAAGAGGAAAACTGAGCCATCTGCATGGAGTCAGGAACCTGGAGATGCCAATGCTAATGGAAAAGACTGGGGAAGGAGCTGGAGTGACCGTTCTATATTTTCTGGCATTGGTAAGAACTGTTAGGAAATTTTAGATTCATCTCAGATTGCTAATCTGCTAGTTATGAATTTTCCAGGAATAAAATTCCTTAATAGAGAAAATAGCAGTGCCATGCAGAAATAATGAGTAGTAATTAACTCATCTCAGTTCCTTTGTGTGGGGTAAAATGGGAACTAAATAAGTGAAAAGTAGCATTTATCATTTACTCTTTTTATTATGTTTTATGTACTTTATCACATTTGTCCATCTGTGCAGCTAATTTGTATGATTGTATATTCTGAGTCATGTGATAAATGTAAAGTGTGAGCAGACTTTTTCATAATTTCTTTGATTTATTAACTATTAAATCACAATAGACATAGTAAGTGAAATATAATTTATAATACCCATTTATAGGTTACAATTTGTACAATGCTTATTTGTAATTAAATTGTCCCCTAGATTTTAATGGTAAAGATGAGTATTTGAGAAGCTTTTTTCAATGGAAGTTTATCAAGTTAAAAACAACATAATTTTCAGATGTGTGTGATTATAAAAAAGAAACTATGTTGAATGTGGAAAACTACAAAAAAAGATAAGAAAAAATCGACTGCATGCACCATTCAGTGATAGCCACTGTTAGTTTTTATTTCTTTATGCCTCCCTCCTTCCATGTAATAGTGTTGTAGTTGTTTGAATAACTCAAATTGGATGTGCATTTGTATGCTCTTCCCCTCCCACACACACACACTTAACATTGCAACAGAAACATTTTCCTTATTCTTTGTATTTTTACTTAACATCCCTGTAATCTGTTGTGTAAGTATAGCATAGTTTACTTAGCTATTCCCACATTATTAGAGAAATAATTTTTCTTTCTTAAACTATTGTAGATATTGTTTTATAGAATATATTTGTTTTGTGATTATTTATTTGGGATTGATTTGTAAAACTGATACTGGGCTAAAGGGAATATGAAATGTTTATAATGCTCTACTACGTATTATCAAACTTTCTAAGATGATTTTTCTATTGATACTCTTAGTAAAAAAAATGTCCATTTATCATATGCTTACCAATCTTGGATATTTTATCTTAATTTTTTTTTTCATTAATTGTTTTAGTTAACTCTTTAAAATCATTAATGAGGTTGAATATTTTTCCACAAGTTTCTTGATCATTTCTATGTCTATTATGAACTGTCTATTCTTGTTCTTTGCCCATTCGTCTAATGCCCTCTTACTATTTTTTCTTTTAATCAAGTTATAATTTCTTGTGCATTAAACATACATTTTTTTCTGTTGTGTTTATTACAGCTATTTCTGTTTATTTTAATCTGAGCAATGGATACTAGAAAGTTTTTAGTATTTAAGTAGGAAAATCTATTCTTTCCTTTGTTGTTAGCTTTTCCCATCACTTTTTTTTTAAAGAATTATTTTATTTAACTTTATTTATTTATTTTTTAACTTGACCAGAGAGGGACAGAGTGAGAGAGAGAGAGAAAGTGAGAAAAGCAAGCTGCCAGATCCAGGACTCGAGCCACAGTCAGCCATGTAGGAGTCCAGTGCCCTTAGCACCACACCACCTGCTGGCCCCTCCCATCACTTTTTAAAAAGCTAACTCCCTTAAGAAGCAAACTGTAGTTCATTTACTAATATTGTTCTTAAACTTACTTAATTAACTCTCCTACATGTCCAGAATTTATGTAAATATCAAAATTTATGGACCAGTCAGTGGCATGGTAGTTAAGGTGGCTAGATCCCACATAGTTGGCTATGCAGTTTGTCCTGGATCTGGTGGCTTTTAAAACACACTGGGCATGTGTTCATGTGTGCCCAAAATCCCAAGAGGAGAATGGAAGAGAAGGGATTGTGTAGCTATTCCACCTGGGAGGTGCTTCTCACTTTCCCTCCTTCACTCCTTTCTCTTTTTCTCTGTCTGTCTCCAGCAAGTTCACGTGCCCTATAGGAAAGTTAAAAAAGAAAGAAAAGAAATATTAAAATTTATTTGAAAAAGACATTCCCTAAATTCCTATCCTCATTTCATAAAAGAAAAAAACATGAATTTCTGTATTGTAAAGCATCCTTTCATATTTAGTATAAGAAGTGGTCGAGTTTTATGG
Source organism: Tupaia belangeri chinensis (assembly GCF_000334495.1). Lineage (NCBI taxonomy): Eukaryota > Metazoa > Chordata > Mammalia > Scandentia > Tupaiidae > Tupaia > Tupaia belangeri. Next base: position 4,817,204 of record NW_006198305.1, read on the forward strand.
AATAATGTTAGAAACAATGACCTTTTGGAATATTTGCAATTCACTTAGAAGCTATGTAGCATTTTATAATTAGGACATAGATTAGATGGGTACTTACTTACCATTGCTTAGGATATAATTAGGCAGTAAATTAGAGGTTCCTGCCTGGATGGATTAGAACCTTTGTTGAAATTGAAAACGAACTGCTGTATATTATATTAGGTCTGCAAAATGGCACTGAAAAGATGCAGGTGTGATTGATCTCATAGAGGTATATGATCCTGAAAATACTCAAATATTGGAAAGAAATGTCTTGAAAATGAGACAGTATGATATAGTAGAACAAAAATGCGCTAGTTAAGACAGACCTATTAGATGTGAATTCCTAGTCTTCCACATGCCTAGCTTTTATGGATGTGCCGTTGGTTACTTAATCTCTATGATCCTTATATTTAAGTAGTGGTGAGAATTGGTTATAGTGAATATCAAGTACCAAGTGTGGTGCCTGGCCCAAGGTAGTGCTTAGTTGTGATAGATAACAAGATCTATTCCTTCCTTTGTTGTTAGCTTTTCCCATCACTTTTTAAAAAGCTAACTCCCTTAAGAAGCAAACTCTTGGTATAGTGGAAAGAGTATAGACTTTGGAAGCTGCAATCATGGTTCAGCTGTTTTGACTATTGGCAAGTCCTTGAACTGCTCGGAAATTACTAGCAGAATTGTTGTAAGGGTTAAAAGTAGTTGATGTATAGGCCACAGCCTCATAATAGACATTCAGGAAATAGTAGCTATTGCTACATTAAATGTCTTCATTTGTAAGGTTACCTTTGCATATTGTTATCATAGTTTAAATCTGTACATATCTTTCGAGTTTAATTGCAAATCAAAGGTTCCAAGTGACGTTCTTTATTTTAACAGCTGCTTGGTCTAGTGTGGATAGGGGAATGAATACCTCTGAACAGAATTCTGCTTCTTTTGCATCTCTCACACTTAACTCTGCTGTTTCTGGTATGTGAAAACAGTCTTTTGTTTAGTTAACAAAAAATTTCTGTTTAAATTAATTTTAGTACTTGTTATTTGAAAAAACAGTCAGCCTCAAGTACTGCTATTGACATAAATAATAGACCTAAAAATGGCAGGGTAAGGAAGATTGTGTGGCCTAACACCACTGACTGTTCATTGGCACACAGACTGGTGGCCGCGGACGCCTACCCGTCAGTTGTACCCTATTGCTCCGTGTGCCCTCCTACATGTTTCTAGGTGGTTTGGCACTCTACCTTTATTCACCCTAGTCTTCAGAGTTTATAACTGAGCCTTTCAGGTTTGTGGACTCCTACACAAGAATTCTACTTCGAGTATCTTTTCATTTGGAAAACACACTATTACTAATAAACTATCTGTCAATTGAGCGTTACTTAAATGGATATGCCTTTTACTAATTATATAGAAGCTATATGTATAAAACAGGTATGACACAAGTGTGGGAGACGTTGTTCAGTTTTCAATACTTGGTTCACATTAGAATTCTTGGACCTCATTTCCTACTTGTGTAGTTGCAGTGTCTGGAATTACTAGCCTAGAAAGGGGTCAGCAGGTTTTTCTTCTCTGAAAGACCAGATAGTAAATATTTTGGGTTTTGTAGCCAAACTGTCTATTTCAATTACTCACTCTGCCATTGTAACAAGAAAGCAGCAGAGGGACCAGCAGTTAGCGTAATGGCTGTGTCGCTGGACTCCCATGTAATCGACTGTGGTTCAAGTCCTGGACCCGGTGGCTTAAAACTCAATGCCAGGCATATGTGCATGCATGCCCAAGATTCCGAGAGGAGAATGGAAGAAAAGGGATTGCAGTGTGGCCATCCCCCCTGGGGGGTGATTTCTCGCTTTCTGTCTCTGTCTGTCTGTCTCTGTCTGGTGAGTGCAGGTGCCCTGTAGCAAAAACCTCTCCCAAAAAAAGGAAAGAAAGCAGCAGAGACAATATATAAGCAAATTACTATGCCTGTTTCCAAAATATTCTTTTAATTTTTTTCAGCCATTTAAAAGTGTAAAAACTGTTCTTTGCTCATGGACCATATAAAAAACAGGGTGGTCAAACTTGGCTCATGGGTCACAGTTTACCAAACCCTTGTCTCAGAGGCCACATTTCCGTTTCAGAGGTACAAGTTAATTGCTTTCCTCATTTGGTGACTTTTTACAAAACAAATGCTCTTTTCTTTATATATTCAGAGAAAGCAGCACAGGCTACTAAAGGAATAGCAACAGTGTTACAGTAGTGCTTCTAAGCAGTTGATCTGCTAATTATTATACATGAGTTTTGTGGGGTTCTTCTATTAACATTTATGTGAAAATATATCATTATTGTACACATATATCAGCCAGTTACCATAATTAGTGGGATGCTAATGTACAACTAAGTGGAAGTTTATACATTAGTAAGGACTCCACTGGAGACAGTGGTTGTTTGCCTTTTATACTAACCAGGTATCCTTTCTCAGCCATTTCTTTATGTCAGTGGTTCTCAATCCAAAGTGAGTAGCAGAGACCCCTAAGAACTCTGATATGAGGAAGATGCACACATACACACATCCATGCATGCAAGGAGACTTCAGAAAGTCAGTGGAAAATGAAATTAAAGGATGAATTTATTTTGGTGTAAAAATAAATTGAAATCCATACATAGTTTTTTCATAATACACATTTTCCATGAACTTGTTGAAGACCTCCTTTCCTCTTCCTTGCATACATAGAGAACCACGGCTTTATATCTACATTCTAATGAATTATGGCTAGCTGTGTCGCTGGACTCCCATGTAATCGACTGTGGTTCAAGTCCTGGACCCGGTGGCTTAAAACTCAATGCCAGGCATATGTGCATGCATGCCCAAGATTCCGAGAGGAGAATGGAAGAAAAGGGATTGCAGTGTGGCCATCCCCCCTGGGGGGTGATTTCTCGCTTTCTGTCTCTGTCTGTCTGTCTCTGTCTGGTGAGTGCAGGTGCCCTGTAGCAAAAACCTCTCCCAAAAAAAGGAAAGAAAGCAGCAGAGACAATATATAAGCAAATTACTATGCCTGTTTCCAAAATATTCTTTTAATTTTTTTCAGCCATTTAAAAGTGTAAAAACTGTTCTTTGCTCATGGACCATATAAAAAACAGGGTGGTCAAACTTGGCTCATGGGTCACAGTTTACCAAACCCTTGTCTCAGAGGCCACATTTCCGTTTCAGAGGTACAAGTTAATTGCTTTCCTCATTTGGTGACTTTTTACAAAACAAATGCTCTTTTCTTTATATATTCAGAGAAAGCAGCACAGGCTACTAAAGGAATAGCAACAGTGTTACAGTAGTGCTTCTAAGCAGTTGATCTGCTAATTATTATACATGAGTTTTGTGGGGTTCTTCTATTAACATTTATGTGAAAATATATCATTATTGTACACATATATCAGCCAGTTACCATAATTAGTGGGATGCTAATGTACAACTAAGTGGAAGTTTATACATTAGTAAGGACTCCACTGGAGACAGTGGTTGTTTGCCTTTTATACTAACCAGGTATCCTTTCTCAGCCATTTCTTTATGTCAGTGGTTCTCAATCCAAAGTGAGTAGCAGAGACCCCTAAGAACTCTGATATGAGGAAGATGCACACATACACACATCCATGCATGCAAGGAGACTTCAGAAAGTCAGTGGAAAATGAAATTAAAGGATGAATTTATTTTGGTGTAAAAATAAATTGAAATCCATACATAGTTTTTTCATAATACACATTTTCCATGAACTTGTTGAAGACCTCCTTTCCTCTTCCTTGCATACATAGAGAACCACGGCTTTATATCTACATTCTAATGAATTATGGCTATAGAGCAAGGGTTTTCGATTTGGTATCCATGAGCTCATATGACACCAGAACTGTTTGCAAAATTGTCATTGAGTTCTGGACAGTAGGCCACCTTTTATCAGATTCCTAAAGGACTATGTGAACACCACACACACACACACACACACACACACACACACACACTCTTCACTACTCCCCTACCCCTCGTGAAAGAAAGATATAATATGACCTAAACTTGGTCTCTTACATACAGCAGCTCTCGTCTCTCTGGCTTCTCACTACCTCACCTCTCCAGATAGTCATATAACTATTTCTTTAACTTTCTAGTCAAAAGATTCTAACTAATTCAAACATTTCCAAGTTCTCTCAAGATTCTAAGGACATAGGCATACTCTGAAATATCCAGGATTAAAATGATCAGTAATGGCATTTCTTTCATGTTTTACTATTTTTCATTAAGAAGAAAAAGGAACAACTTTTTTGACTTCTTGAAATTTGTAGATAACTAGCTTGAAGTATATATTACAAAAGACAAAACCTAAATAATAGATTAATACTAGGGGAAAAATACATTTATGATCGATGAATTAGATCAAGTGATTCTCATACTTAATCTAAAATAAGCCTCAATTCTATCTTTCCTTTTAACTTAGGTCCTTTTCTAATGTCTGAATTTTTCCTTTTAGGAGAAATTTTTAAAAAATAAAGCCTCTGCGTGCAAAGTATAAAACTATTGTTATGAAGCACCATTAGGAAATTCCATTTTTAATTTTATTGCATTCGTTTTTTATTTAAGGGTCTACTGCTGAGCCAGTTTCTCAGTCTACCACTTCTGATTATCAGTGGGATGTTAGCCGTAATCAACCCTATATCGATGATGAATGGTCTGGGTTAAGTATGTCCTTTTAAAAATTATCAGTTTTTTTTTTTTTTTTTTTCCCAGAGTTTTCTTTCTAGCACCCTGAGCTCATGTTTTATGTTTTACTTTTAATTCTAATTTCTCACTTTTAAAGGTCATAGTAATGTAACTTAATACTACATGTACTATTTGAAACCTGATTATTGAATTACCTGTAGAATTAAAACTAAATTTTTACGATTGAGGAAATATTTAAACATGATGTGTTCTTACAGTTGCTCTGTAGTATTTCTACTTTTTAAAATTTTTTGTTTTAAATGAACTGTTTCTCCTCCTAGTTTTAGTGTAGAAGAGTTAGTAGGATATACAAGAATGGCTTTGAACTGTGAAGTATGCATGTTTTTGTGCTAGTAAAAAAATACTTTCTTGGATCAGTTTCCAACACACGTGTAGAAAGGTTAAGGGTACAGGAACCAGCAGTTAGTGTAATGGCTATGTCCCTGGACTCCCACGTAGTCGACCGCGGTTCACATCCCAGACCCAGTGACTTAAAACTCACGCCGGGTGCGTGTGCGTGCGTGCCCAAGATCCCAAGAGGAGAATAGAGGAGAAGGGATTGCAGCGTGACCATCCCCCCTGGGGGGTGATTTCTCGCTTTCTGTCTGTATGTCTCTCTCACGAGCGCATGCGCCCTATAGCGAAAATCTCTCAAAAAAAAAAAAAAAAGGTGCAGGGGGGAAAAT
>NW_006198305.1:4822898-4832162 GCF_000334495.1 Tupaia belangeri chinensis
GTTTTTTTCCCAGAGTTTTCTTTCTAGCACCCTGAGCTCATGTTTTATGTTTTACTTTTAATTCTAATTTCTCACTTTTAAAGGTCATAGTAATGTAACTTAATACTACATGTACTATTTGAAACCTGATTATTGAATTACCTGTAGAATTAAAACTAAATTTTTACGATTGAGGAAATATTTAAACATGATGTGTTCTTACAGTTGCTCTGTAGTATTTCTACTTTTTAAAATTTTTTGTTTTAAATGAACTGTTTCTCCTCCTAGTTTTAGTGTAGAAGAGTTAGTAGGATATACAAGAATGGCTTTGAACTGTGAAGTATGCATGTTTTTGTGCTAGTAAAAAAATACTTTCTTGGATCAGTTTCCAACACACGTGTAGAAAGGTTAAGGGTACAGGAACCAGCAGTTAGTGTAATGGCTATGTCCCTGGACTCCCACGTAGTCGACCGCGGTTCACATCCCAGACCCAGTGACTTAAAACTCACGCCGGGTGCGTGTGCGTGCGTGCCCAAGATCCCAAGAGGAGAATAGAGGAGAAGGGATTGCAGCGTGACCATCCCCCCTGGGGGGTGATTTCTCGCTTTCTGTCTGTATGTCTCTCTCACGAGCGCATGCGCCCTATAGCGAAAATCTCTCAAAAAAAAAAAAAAAAAGGTTAAGGGTGAAAAATCATTTTAAAAGAAAAGGGAAAAGAATATTGGTTTTATGTTCAAAGTGCTCATGCCATCTTCATTTAAAAAAAAAAAAAAAAGCATCTGGGACCAGCGGGTGTCACGGTGATTAAAGCACTGGACTCCCACATGGCCAACCATGGTTCAGGTCTTGGATCTAGCAGCTTTAAAATCATGCTGGGCGAATATGTGCAAATGCCCAAAATTCCAGGAGGATAATAAAAGAAAAGAGATTGCACTGTGGCCATCCTCTCAAGGGGAGATTTCTAACTTTTCCTCTCTGTCTTTCTCCAGTGAGTACATGCCCTATGGCAGGAAAATAAACCCCCACCCCCCCACCTATCTTTCTCACCCCCAAATCTTAGAATTTCCTCTGACTTTTTTTTGGTTTTGTTTGTTTTTGCTACAGGATGTGTGCGCTCACCAGAAAGAGACGGGGAGTTGGGGAAAATGAAAAATCACCTCCCAGGACAGATGGCCACACCACAATCCCTTCTACGTTCTCTCAGGATTTGGGGCATGCACACGTGTTTGGTGATTTTTAAAACCACCAGGTTCAGGACTTGAACCACAGAGTTAGCTATGTGGACTCCGGCTGCTTTAATCTCCATGCCACTTCCTGACCCCTTTCTCTGAATTTCTATATCATATCTTTTCTATTTATTTAGTACTTATATGTTATCCTGTGACATTTTCCATCATTTTGACCTTTAAAAATATTTTTAAGAATGTGTTTTGTTTCTCTAGAGTTAAAACCCTCTGAAAACAAGAACTGTCACTTACTCTTTTTTTCTACTCAGTACCTAATGCACTGTCTTACACATAATCATTTGATAATAATAATGGTAACAAAAGTAAACACCCAGGGGGCTAGCAAGTGGCATTTTGGTTCAGGTGCTGAACTCCCACATGACTGAGTCCCAGACCCAGGGGCTTGAAAATCGCACCTGCATGTGTGCCCAAAATCCCAAGAGAACAGAGGAATTGGAATTGCAGTGTGTCCATTCCCCTGGGGGGTGACTTCTCACTTTCCCTCTGTCTGCCTTTCTCAGTAAGGGCACATGCCCTCTGGCAAAACCCAAAAAAAAAAAAAAGTGAAGACTAGACCATGTGCCAGGCACTGGTCTAAGTCTTATATTATTAATTCATTCAAAGCTTATAACAATTCTGTGAGATAAGTATTATTTTTTTCCCCACACTTTCAGATGAAGAAACTGAGGCACAGAAAAGTTACCTAACTTTTCCTAGGGAACATAGCTAGTTAATATTCAAGCCTTGCTAGTCTGGCTCCAGAATTCATGCTATTTACCACTACGTGTAAATCCTTGGTGGTTAGTAATCATGAAAATAATCATGTCACAGTGGCTGGCACACAGTTCTTACGATTAAGAGAGATGGGGTTGGAAAAGTAGCTAGAAATGCCTTGAATTGCTGGCCGAAGCTTAGGGTATTGGGAGGTTGGAGTACTTGCTTAGAAGATGGATCTGCGTCTACCTTTAGTCCTGACTCTAAAATGTAACACCTCATATGACTTGGATGATCACTTATTATGAAACCCAGACCCTTAAAGTGGAATGAGTAATTTGCCATCTCCTTCCATAGGTATGAGATAATGAAAATGAAAGCTTTTTTTTTTTTTTTTGTAGATTATAAAGTATTTTCTAAATCTAGGGAATTAACAAGGATGTGAAAGCACTATTTTTGGAAATGGGGGTGGGGGGTAGTCTATCCGTGCTTTAGAAAGAGTGATCAGCCATATTCAGAATATAATTGAGGAGTGGGTACAGGAATGATTGTAGGAAAATGGCAGTAAGGTTTCAGGCTGCTGTGGATTGAGACTGCAGAAAACTGAGCACACAGGGCTCCAGGCTTCTAGGTAAGGACAGAGTAGCTTTACTTCTTGCTTACCTATATTAGGAGTCTGAATATGGAAGACATGATTGGCTGCTCAAGTGAAAATACAGGACTCCATACTTGTATATCAGAAAGACCTGTCCTCAAGTTAGTTTTGCTGTTTTGGCAGTCTAAGCCTAAAGTTTCTCTTTTTCTCTGTGAATTTTATTTTCTGTTCTATCTTTAATGTGGCTATTTTTTTGGTATGCAATGAATTTAATTATTACTTCTGAATTTTTATAATGCATCATTTTGTATGTGAGATTACTAATCCACAGAATACACAAGTTTTGCATTAACAGTGTGACATTTTAAAAAAAAACAGCGTAACATGTTTAATATATTGGCCCTCTGGTTTGAGACAAAACATCAGTATCTGACACAAGGCATTGAATTTGGCCGAAGATCTTACAAGTGTAAGGTGAAGATGGTAAAGTACAGAGGATAACTTTTTTTTTTTTTTAATTTGCCAGAGAGTGCATATGCTCACCAGAGATAAAAAGGAAGAGGGAGAAAGCATGCCCCAGTCGGCCATAGTCACAGCAAAATCCTTTCTCCTCAATGTCTCCATCTTGTCAGGATTGTGAAGCATGCACACATATATGCCTAGTTTTTCAAACTGCTGGGGCTGGGATTCAAACCATGATTGGCCACATGGGGTCTGACTCCCATAACCACCAGGCCACAGAGCTGACTCCAGGAGAAGTAATTTTGTTTATTTCGCTAGAGAGAGACAGACATAGGGAAAGTGAGAAATCACCCTCCAGAGGGGCTGACCACGCCACAACCCCTATTTTTCCTGGGATTTTGGGCATGCACGTACTCAGGGCCAGCATGATTTTCAAGCTACCAAGTCCAAGGCTCGAATCACAGTTTGCCACGTAGAAGTCCAGCCCAGCTCTTTCACCAAGTGACCTGCTTGCATATATAACGCATATATAGGCATTTTTTTTTTCCCCAGGAGATACATGTGCTTGCCAGAGAGACAGAGAAGGAACAGAGAAGAAAGAAGAATGCCCTTAAGGGACTTGGTCACCTTGCCCCTGTCATTCCTCCATGTATCCTTCCTGTTGGGATTTGGGGCACATATACATGTACCTGGCATGTTTTTCAATCTGCAGAGGCTGCGTTTTGAACCAGAGTTGACCATGTAAGGTCTGGCTCCCTTAACCACAAAGGTACAGGCTGGCCTGCTGTGAACTTTTTGAAGACCCCCTTGTAGCTCACTGGGGAGATGCATCAGAATTACAAGACACAGAGTCTTAATTATATATTCCCAAAAGCTTAGAAACTGCCTTTAATGTCATCAGTGATAATAAACAATAGATACCGTTTATTGAGCAGGTAACTACATTGCTATGAATTTCTTTACATGTATCATGTAATCATCTCAGCAATCCTATGAAGATCGTATATGGCCCATTTAAGAATAAGAAACTTGGGCTCAGCAGGTGGTACGGTGCTGAATTCCCACATTGCCGGCATAGTTAAAGTACCAGACCTGATGGCTTAAAAAAAAAAAAAAAAATCACACTAGGTGTATGTGCATGCATGCCCAAAATCCTGAGAGGAAAAGGGATTGTGGCATGGCCATCCCCTCAGGGTGATTTCTCATTCTCCCTCTCTCAGGTGAGTGCACACACCCTATGGCAAAAACCTAAATATAGATATATAGATACAGATATATAGGTATACACCTATATCTATATATGTGTTAAGAAATTTTGGGGGACCAGCAGATACTGTAATGGTTATGTCACTGAACTCCCCATATAGTCGGCTGCGGTTCAAATCCCAGACCTAGTGGCTTAAAACTCAACACCAGGCGTATGTGCATATGTGCCCAAAATCTCTAGAGGAGATTAGAGAAAAGAGATTATAGCAGACCATCCCCGCAAGGGGTGCTTTCTCACTTTCTGATTCTGTGTCTCTTTGGTGAGTGCATGTGTCCTATAGCAAAAATCTCTCAAAAAAGAAACTTGGGGACCAGTAGATGGCATGGCAGTTACATTGCTGGACTCCCACATGGCTGACTGCAGTTTGAGTTCCAGACCTAGTAGCTTGAAATTCACGCCGGGCCCATGTGCATGTGCGCCCAAGATTCTAAAGTTTTCAGGGAAGTTCTCACCTCCTGGGTGGTGATTGCTCACTTTGTATCTCTGTCTCTCCAGCGAGTGCACATGCCCTGTAGCAAAAATCTCTCTTTAAAAAAAAAAGGAAAGAAAGAAACTTGACTAGGGCTGGTGGTTGAGGCACTGGACTCCCACATGGCCAACCGTGGTTCAAGTTCCAAACCTGGTGGCTTGCTTTTTCACTTTCTCTGTGCAAACTGAAAAGTAATAATAAATAAATAAAGTTAAAAAAAAAAGAAAAAAACTTGGGACCAGTAGTTAGCGTAATGGCTATGTCACTGGACTCTCATGTAGTCGACCACGGTTTGAGTCCCAGACCCTGTAACTTAAACTCACACCAGGCACGTGTGCATGCGTGCCAAAGATCCCGAGAGAAAAATGGAGGAGAAGGGATTACGGTGTGGCCATCCCCCCTGGGGAGTGATTTCTCACTTTCTGTCTCTCGGGCGAGCGCACACTCCCTATAGCAAAACCCTCTCAAAAAAAAAAAAAACAAAACTTGGCCAAAATAATTGGTTTTAGTAGTAGAGCAATATTCATATGTGCATCTGATTGATACCAAGGCCCATGTTTTTAACCTCTATGTTAATACTGACTCTGAATACCTGCTCGTGGTGGCGGACTTAGAAATATAGGAAGGGACTTCTTTTTTTTTTTTTTTTTTTTTTTTTTTTTTTTTTTTTTTACACATTTCATACTTGTAATCACTTGTCCCATTTTTCCTCCACAAGACTATAATGTTTATCTTTGGTCTTGCCCTGTCCTCTACTGGCTTAGTTCCTCATCTCTGTTTCCATGGCTCTTCGTGACAAAATCTCTCACTCTACCCGTCTGTTGTCCTCACCTCTCTCCATTCTGAGTAGACAGTGTCAGCTGCGTAATAGAAAGGATTCTGTCCGACTAATTTTTCTATCTCTGGTATTTACATAGCTCAAATTCTAATAAATAGTGCTAAAATAAGGATTGAATAGATAAAATTTCTGTGATTTTATAATTGAGCTATATTTATTATTAATGTTTTCTCTCTTCCTCATATAAATTTGGATTTATACTATGCAAACAGTTTTGTCTATGACCTTTTGCCTATGAACATTTTTCTAGATTATTATATATTCTTCCAAAAACATGTGGATTTTTGTTTTGGTTTTAATTCGACAGCATGTACAGTCACTAGAGAAATATCGAGAGAAGGAAGGCAAGAAAGCAGCCTCCATAGAGTGTGGTTATGCTGCTGTTCCTTCTCCATTTCTCCTTTTGGGGATTCTGGGCATGCGTGCACCCACACCCAGCATGTTTTCCAAGCCACTGAGTCTGGGACTCAAACCACACAGTTAAGAGGGATCCGGCCACATCGACCATCACACCACAAGCTATCCCCAAAACGTGGGTTTAAAAACCTTCATGAGAATGTCAGATAATACCTCCCCCTTAAAAATAATAAAATTCACCTGAGAAAATAAGAATTGCCCAAAATTTAAGACTAACTTAAGTAGATTTGGCCTTTTGTGTATTATTTTGTACTACAAGCCAAGTATGCTGGCTTGTATCTGTAGTTCAGCTGTCCTAGAGGCTGAAGCAGGAAGATCGTGAATTTGAGGCCAGCCTAGGTAACATAACAATGCCCTCTCTCTAATAAAAACAATAAATACTAAATAAAAATAAAATTTTCTACAGAGTTATATATTGCTATTTGGGGAATAGATCAATAAAATAGAAATCCCAAAGCAAACTGAAGCCTGTATGAAAAAAGTTGCATTATTTATTAGTAAAAAAAAAAAAAAGGTTAGTTTTTTTGTTTGTTTGTTTGTTTGTTTTCAATTAAGCAGTATAAATGAACCTGACTGTAAGCAGGCATTGGAAGAACGCATATAATAGTGTATGATACTCAGGGGAAAAAATAAGAGCTACGTATTTAGCTGGGGTAAAGTCAGTGTTTTTACCTTTTAAAATAAGTTGGTGATAGCTTCCTAAAGGAGGCATTTCAGTGTCTGCTAAAGTGAAAGAAAGGGATTTGGAAGTCTGAAGATTAGTTATTCAAAGCTTTATTATTTATTTAAAGCTTTATTTATTCATTCTACAAGAGAGAAAGAGAAACAGGCACCTGCAACAGAATCTTTATGCCACGTTCCTACCCCCAGCTTCAGCCAGCCAGGATCATGGGCCACATGTGCCTTGCCCAGTATACACAGGGAAACCTCAGGATATAAACCTCGGCCCTTTCTATATGGCCTCAGCATCATGGACTGTATTACTGCTGTGCCATTGCAACTGCCTGTAACTTATTTTTTAGAATAGGGTAATCAAAGATCTGAAAGTGTCTTAGATACTTTTAGAATGATCAGATAAGGAAGCATTGAGTACTTGAAAATGTGAAGACAGTTTAAATGTTAAAAGAGGATAAGGAAAAGATGAGTTTAAATATTCTGTCACGATTGGTGAGTTTGCAAAACCTTGGGGTCCAGCAGTTGGTGTTAAGGTGCTGGACTCTCACTTGGCCATCCACAGTTCGAGTCCCAGACCTGGCAGCTTGAGACTCAAGCTGGGTACTCATGTGTGCATGCTCAAAATTTCAGGAGGAGGATAGAGGCAAGGAGATTGTGGCAGGGCCATCCGCCTGGGGCTGATTTCTTGCTTTCTCTCTGTCTCTCTGTCTCTCCAGCAAGCGCATCCACCCTGTATTAAAAATCTCTCTCTTAAAAAAAATAAGGGGCCAGCAGGTGGCATGATGGTTGAGATGCTGGACTCCCACATGGCCGACCCTAGTTTGGGTCCCAGACAGGGAGCTTGCTTTCTCATTCTCTCTCTCTCTATCTCTCTCTGGTGAGTTTTTAAAAATAACAATGGTAAATAAAGTGGGTGATTCTTTAAAAAAAAAAAAAGAAAAGAAAAAATTAAAACTTAATCTTTAAAAACTCATAGGATTGGGACCAGCAGTTAGCTTAATGGCTATGTCGCTGAACTCCCATGTAGTCGACTACAATTTGAGTCCCAGACCCAGTGCCTTAAACTCACACCGGGCACATGTGCCTGTGTGCCCAAGATCCCGAGAGGAGAATGGAGGAGAAGGAATTGCAGCATGGCCATCTCCCCGGGGGGGTGATTTCTCGCTTTCTGTCTCTATGTCTCTGTCTTTCTGGGGAGCGCACACACCCTATAGCAAAAACCTCTCCAAAATAAAAAAAGATAAACTCATAGGATGAGAGGAGTACAGTGTAAGATGACAGGTGGTGGTATGATTTTGCTACTGCTGTTTAGTATTAATTTTATACCCTAGAAAATTAATAAATTATAAAATTATTATAGAAGGCTCAGCCTCTGTGTGCAGTCATTAACATACTGGACTGTAGAGATAGAAGCCACATGCCAACTGCAGTTCGCGTCTCCAGCCCAGTCAGACTGAGAGAACATACTGTGCTGAGAACTTGGTGGGCTGCAGAAATGGGATGACGGCATGACCAGGCCCTATGGGGGATGCTTCTCTCTCTCGTGCACATACGTGAACTCTGTCACAGGCTGGGGGAAGTCAGGGCAGAAAAAGACTGGATGTTAGGCCAAGTTAAGAATGGACAGAGAAAAGTTTTTAGTTTTACATAGTGTAGAGTATGGAAGAAATGATAGATATCTAATTTGCACTGTTAAATTTTAGATGGTCTGTCTTCTGCTGATCCCAGCTCTGATTGGAATGCACCAGCAGAAGAATGGGGGAACTGGGTAGACGAAGAAAGAGCTTCACTTCTGAAGTCCCAGGAACCAATTCTTGATGAACAAAAGGTGAGTATAAGGCATTGGTGGGTGTCTGCTAGTTAATGAAGGAGGCTGAGGAAGGAGCATTCTGGGTACACAGGCAGAGACAGCTGAGTGTCGAGGAGGCAGAGATCAGTAGCATTGGAAACAGCCAAGTGGTTAGTGACATTAGGTCTGAAAAGTACCATTTGATTTGCTTTCTGATAATTTAGAACAGTTTCATTACAAATCTTAGAATTGACAGCATATTGCAGTAAAGGGAGTGACTAAAGCATAAAAAGTAGAAATAACAAATAATACTTCTAAAATAAGTTTGGAAGGACCAGCAGGTGGTGTGGTTGGGGCAGTGGACTCCCACATGGCCTACTGCGGTTCAAGTCCTGGATCTGGCAGCTTGCTTTATCACTTTCTCTCTCTCTCTCGTGAGTGCATATATCCTATAGCAAAATTTGAAGACAATAATAATAAATTAAATAAGATAAATAATTTCTTTTAAAAAGTTTTTTAAAAATAAAGTAAATTTAGGTAGGAATGGAGGAAAAGGTAGTAGATGATAACATGTTATTACTGATCAGGAAAAGTTTTATTTTGGGGGGAGTGATGTATTTTAATGATACAGATTTTAGTACAGATTTGGCAAACTTTATGAAGAGTCCTATGTGGGAACTGGCAGGTGATATGGTGGTTAAGGTTCTGGACTCCCACATGGATGACCATTGTTCAAGTCCTGGACCTAGCAAGTTGCTTTCTCACTCACTCTGTTCAAATTGAATAATAATAATAACAAAATTAAAGAATTCTTTAAAAAATAAAGAAAGAAA
>NW_006198306.1:0-1246 GCF_000334495.1 Tupaia belangeri chinensis
ATCTAAAATGAAAATTAAATTATATTAGATTAAAAAATACATTTCTCTCATTAATCAGTGTTCAAGTATGTATAGATATCCATTACCTCGCTGATTTTACTTGGACTGCTACTTGAACAAACATAAAACAAATCAGCATATAAAAACAGATTTTTTTAAATAGTAAGAATGTATGTAAGCAAAATTATAGTAAAAGTCAGGATGTAAAAGGCAGGCTTTAAAAATTGTATATTCATTGAAGCAAGAGTTTAATTCACTTTTCCTTAGGTTTCTGCCATACATCATTTGCTTTCACCAGAGAGAGAGAGAGAAAGAGAAAAACAATAAGTGAGAAATTCATCCTCAGAAGGTTGGCCACATCACAGTCCCTTTTCCTTCATTCTCCTCTTGGGATTTTGGGCATGTATGCATATACACATGCCAGGTGTAATTTTCATGTCACCTGATCTAGGACACACGCCATGGTTGGCCATGTGGGAACCCAGTTCCTTTACCATTGCACCATCTGCTGACCCAATGAAAAGTAAATTGAATGTTGAGTTAGTGTGGGAAGAAAGTGAGAGAAGGAGAATGTGAGGAAAGACATTAAGGAGAAAAATAGAGAGGCAAGACATTTATGGGACCCAGAAATGGATTATTATCTACTAATGATAACATGTATAGTATCACCAATTGGACAGGTGTTAAATGTATTCATGTTGGAAAATTCACTTTACAAACTAAGTGAAGTATAGTGATTGAATGTATAAAAGAAATTAAATGCAAATAAAATACATTTTATATACATCTAACTATCTAGAGATATAGAGATATACAGATAGATAGGTGACAGCGATAGATAGATAGAAAGATAGATAGATAGATAGATAGAGATAAATAGATAGATAGATATAGATAGATGATAGATACATAGAGATAGATAGATACTGAATGTCTGTGCTCTATAATAGAAACTGAAAAAAATGGAAATTATGGTAACAGCGAGGGCAACTGTAGATACTACAAATAGTAACGATAGGGATAATATGAGGTTAGGTATTAGGAGAGGAGGGAAACAGATGAAAAAAAGTACATATAACTGACACAAAAATAAGAAAGCTGACACCTTCGTGGCTCCTGTGAACTAGCCATTTTGGGGGAAAGAGAAAAATGAAGATATCCCACTGATAATTCGGCCTCCAGCACACAAAACTTGCGTGATTGAACTTCCAAGCATGGGAAGAAACTGACCATCCACCAGATGACT
>NW_006198307.1:0-512 GCF_000334495.1 Tupaia belangeri chinensis
AGGAAAACTGAAGTCAGACACACAAAAATAAAAGTTCTAAAATGGTTAAGAAAATGGCCAGTTTAATGGTAGGGACAAGTACAGAGTTGAATGCTATCTTCTGAATTTAAACGGAGAGATCAGATCACAGCAGAAGATAAAACACATGAGCATGAACTTGTAAAATAGAATTTTATGACTTTTGACTAAAACATTAATGACCTTCTATGTTTCATTTTCCAGTGTTAAGGAGTGTGGTCTTTCCTTAAGTTGTGGACAGGTCAATGTACCTACTATTCAAACAGAATCTTATCCTGTTTCCTGGATTTAAGTATTAAGGAAAGTTCTCTTAACATTTTTTTCATTTTCATTTAATAAAGCTAAAACTGCCTTTCTTGAAATTAAAAAGTATATTTTAAAAAACATATTTAATGACTACAGTAAGCTATATAGCCTCAGCTAGACGCTACTTTATAGTATATTCATTCTATCCACAGATTTACATGCTTAAAGTCAACTTTTGTTCACAGATA
>NW_006198308.1:0-529 GCF_000334495.1 Tupaia belangeri chinensis
CACACCATTAGCCAGACTTATTAAGAAGAGAAAAAGGACAAGATAAGTCAAGCCTGCATCAAATCAGGCAACTTTACAACACACATAATAGAAATATAAAACATCATTAGAGGATACTATGAGTGACTATATGCCAAGAAACAAGAAAACCAGGATGAGATGGAAAAATTCCTGGACACATATAATCTACCAAGATTGACTCAGGAGGACATAGAAAGCCTGAATAGACCTATAGCAAGCAATGAGATTTAATCAATAATAACCTCCCAGCAAAGAAAAGACCAGGCCCCGATGGCTTCACTGCTGAATTTTACAGAACTTTTAAAGTGTTAACCCCCATTCTATTCACACTCTAGAGATACAAAAGGAAAGAATCCTTCCAAATTCATTCTATGAAGCCTCCATTACCCTCATTCCCAAAATGGATAAAGATACGACAAAAAACGAAAACTACAGACCTATATTCTTGATAAATACAGATGCAAAAATTCTCAACAAGATACTTGCTAACCATATTCAACAGCATATA
>NW_006198308.1:846-1182 GCF_000334495.1 Tupaia belangeri chinensis
TCCCTCCGCTCCTATTCAATATACTACAGGAAGTTCTAGTCAATGCAATAAAACAAGAGAAAGGAATAAAAGGCATTCCAATACAGAAAGAAAAGCTGAAATTATCTTTTTTTTTGCAGATGACATGATTGTATACATAGAAGACCCACTAGTATCCATGAAAAAACTTCTTGAAGTAATAAATGCATACAGTAAAGTGGCAGGATACAAAATTAACTTACAAAAATATATAGCATTTCTATATAAAAACAACAAGCAGACAGAGACAAAATGAAGACTGCAATTCCATTTACCATAGCCACCACAAGTATAAGACACTTAGGAATAAAACTAACC
>NW_006198309.1:0-309 GCF_000334495.1 Tupaia belangeri chinensis
TAATGTGCTAAGAGTTATGTCTAAAAAAAATGCAATTCTTGAAAAGGTACCATTTCTGATTTACAATCTGTAATCTTTGGATACTAATCACATGAAACTACAAAATTAGTAATATCTTGAAATCTGTACATAAAACATAAATTACTTCTGATTTCAAACTCTCATTTACTAGTGAACAACTTAATCTTAAAAAGAAAATGAAAAGAAAAAAAGTGACTCCAAGACAGTCTTAAGACCATGTTTTAGAGAAGGGATTGCGGTGTGGCCATCCTCCCGGAGGGGGATTTCTCGCCTTCTGTGTCTGTTTCT
>NW_006198310.1:0-1027 GCF_000334495.1 Tupaia belangeri chinensis
CCAGCCGCTGAGCGAAACAGTATGAAAATTTCTCATGGGCTTACAAAAAAAAAACTACCATCTGATCCAGTAAATCTATTTCTGGGTATCTACCCAAAAGACAGGAGAATGCTCAGTCGAAAACGTGCTTGCACATCTATGTTTATTGTAGCATTATTGCCAATTGCTAAGACATGGAACCAACCCAAACATCCATGAACAGATGAATGAACTGAAATCATTCAGCTCATATACTCTGTGGAATACTATTCACAAATATAAAACTACAAGACTCTGGCATTTACTAGAAAGTAGATGAATATGGAAGATTCACTGCTGAGTGAAGAAAGCCAGGTTATGAAAGAGACATTTTATGTCTCCATTTATCATGTACTAACTGTCCCCACTCTATGGTACAGACTGAAAGATTGGAGGACATAAAAACATTGAAAATAGTTATGGACACTGAAGACAGTGTGGAAGGAGGGTGGGAGAGGGAAAGAAATTAGAAGAAACATAGAGAAGTAAGACATTTGTGGGACACAGAAATAATTTATTACTTGTTGATTACATGTATAGTGTTCTTAACTGCACTGGTCTGGTATGTATTTCATGTTGGGTAAATTCTCTTTATAAGCCAAATGATATATAGAGATTGAATGTTTAAAAAAATAATAAGAACTAAAGAAAAAGCGGTGGTAGGACCCTTCTCTTGCCTATCATTCACTAAATTTCAGAGTTATGCAGTCCAAACACAGAAAGAGTCGCTTGTTTATACAACTAGCATTTCATTCTTTAAATTTTTTAGAATAGAATTATCTAAATATTCCTTCATCCCTATACAGGCATCTTGACAAAATTACCCGCTTTTCTCAGAGTCACCTTATTATAGCAGTACAAATAGAAATCACATGGTAAACTAAACTTTATGATAACAATTTTTCATATATGCACGCTTTTCTCAGAGTCACCTTATTATAGCAGTACAAATAGAAATCACATGGTAAACTAAACTTTATGATGACAATTTTTCATATATGCATATTAC
>NW_006198311.1:0-1927 GCF_000334495.1 Tupaia belangeri chinensis
AGGTTAAATTTTATGATTTTTTTGATACTTGTCTAACATGCATATTCTGTAAAATACTTAACAGGGAATTAACTTGAAATGATGGCCAGCTTTGTTTAATGTCTTATAAAATTTTCTTTTTCTTAAAATTATTTTATACATTCAATCACATTATTTAGCTTACAAAGTGAACATTTGAATATGTGAACATTTTTCCCTAGTCCAGATTATTAAAATATCTTCAACAGATAACACCACACCTCCCCATCTCGTGAATTCTCTGCCTGAGTATCCCTCCTCCAAATGTCTTTCCCCAGGCCCACTCTGCCACACACACCACAGCTGACATTCACACCCATCTCTTGTGTTTGTATATCCTTTAGTCAATCATTATCAGTCATAGAGTGCAGACACTCAGTATATATTAAGTGGGGACATACAATGTCTCTCCTTCATAGCCTGGCTTGTTTCACTCAGTAGTAAATCTTCCATATTCTTCCACTTTGTGTCAGAAGCCAGGTTTTTCTTATGGCTGAATAGTACTCCATAGAGTATATGTACCACAGTTTTTCAATCCATTCATCTGTATGGGGACATTTGGGTTGGTTCCATGTCTTAGAAATCATGAACAGTGCTGCAATAAACATTGATGTGCAAGCACTTTTCTGATAAATTCTTCTGTCTTTAGGGTAGATAACAAGGAGTGAGATTGCTGGATCAAATGGTAGTTCTATTTTTGAGGAATCACCAAATTGTTCTCCACAGTGACTGGACTAATTTACATTCCCACCAGCAGTGTAAGAGAGTTCCCTTTTCACCATACCCCTGCCAACACTTACCTTTTGTTTTGTTTTGTTTTTTGTTTTTTTAATCTTAGACATTCTGACTGGGGTTAGGTTGTATCTCATTGTTGTTTTGATCTGCATTTCTCTTACAATGAAGGCTGTTGAGCATTTTTTCATATGCCTTTGGCTATTCGTATGTCATCTTTAGAGAGTGTTTATTTCAACTCATTCTCTCATCTTTTAATAGGACTGATCATCTTTTTTGCCTTTTTCCCAAACAACTGCTTGAATTTCTTGTGAATCCTGGTTATCAGACTCTTATCTGATGCATAATTTACAAAAATATTTTCCCATTATGAGGGCTGTCAATTAACTCTAATTACTGTGTCTTTTGCCATGCAGAAATTCTTAGTCTGATGTAATCCCACTTGTCTATTTTGGGGATTATTGACTGTGATTTGGGGGTCTTATTTAAGAAGTTTTTGCCTACCCATATGTCTCCTAGAGTTTTCCTGGTGTTTTCTAGGAGCAGTTTTATAGATTGAGGTCTTAGATTTAGATCTTTGATCCACCTTGACTTGATTTTTGTCAAAAAGGTGAAAGATAGGGGTTCAGATTCATCTTTTTTCAAGCAGAAGTCCAGTTTTTCCAGTTTTACCATTTGCTGAAGTGGTTTTTCTTTTCTCAATGGATTGACTGGTACCCCTTCTTAAAAGTCAGTTGACTGTATGGGAATTTATTTCTGGGGACTCTATTCTGTTCCATTGGTCCATGGTTCTGTTTCTATGCCAGTACCATGCTGTTTTGATTACCACAGCAAGTGTAGTATATTTTTGGGTCAGGGAGTGAAATGCCACCCACTCCACTCTTCTTGTGTAGAATTGCTTTGGTAATATGGGGTCTTTTGTGATTCCAGATGAATTTTAAGATTGTCTTTTCTAAATCTGTGAAGAATGTATCTGGTACTTTTATTGGCATTGCATTAATATGTAGGTTAATTTGGGTAGAATTGGCATTTTGACTATATTAATTGTTCCAATCCAGGAACATGGGATGTCCTTCCAATGTTTTGTGTCATTTTCTTTTTTTATCTTCTCATAGTTTTCCTTGTGGATATTTTAACTTCTTTGGATAGATTTATTCCTAAGCATCTTACACTTTTT
>NW_006198312.1:0-410 GCF_000334495.1 Tupaia belangeri chinensis
TATTATTCTTTATTTTTATATTCTCAATCATCCTAGGGTTAGGTGATATCTCATTGTGGTTCTGATTTGCAACTCCCTTATCATAGAGATGTTGAGCAATTTTTAAATGCTTCTTGTCTGTGTATGTCTTCCTGAGAGAGTTCTCTTTTAGGCTAATTTGCCCATCTTTTAATTTGATTGATTTTTTTGGGGGGTAAGATGCTTGAGTTTCCTTTATATTTTGGTTGTCAGTCCCTTATTGGAAGCATATTTTGTAAATATATTCTCCCCTTCCAAGTGTTGTCTCTTCACTCTAATTATTGTTCCTTTTGCTATGCAGAAGCTTTTTATTTATTTATTTTAACTATAGTTGCTTTTATTTTATTTTTAACATTTTTTATTTTATTTTATTTTACACATTCCATGATATT
>NW_006198313.1:0-2152 GCF_000334495.1 Tupaia belangeri chinensis
GGTCCTGAGCAGCATCAAATGAGAATGGAAGATCACTTCCCTTCCGCGATCCCTACCACGGAGGGAGAGACAGTCACAGAGGTCTCAGGACAACATCTCAGCTGGACGGGCAATCACAGCACATGCAAGCTTCGATGGGGCTATGTCACACACATGGGCCAGGCGGCCTCTGCCTCAAGGGTGCCTGCAGAGCTGCTGGGTCTGAGAAAGGACAGAGGCCACTCTTGGACCTGGGGAGAGAGAGAAAGTCTTCCAAAAGTCCTCCGAGTGCCAAGGGTTACTTCCCTTCCGCGATCCCTACCACGGAAGGAGAGACAGTCACAGAGATCTCAGGACAACATCTCAGCTGGACGGGCAATCACAGCACATGCAAGCTTCGATGGGGCTGGCACACACATGGGCCAGGCGGCCTCTGCCTCAAGGGTGCCTGCAGAGTTGCTGGGTCTGAGAAAGGACAGAGGCCACTCTTGGACCTGGGGAGAGAGAGAGTCTTCCCAAAGTCCTCCCAGAGTGCCAAGGGAATTCCCAGGGAGCAAGCTTTCACTGGATAGTGGAACACCTCTTTCTCCCAGAGAGCCCAGCATAGTGCAGCTGGCAGGGAGGATACTGAGGATGGGGGAATGAGTAGGTAGATACCAATTCGAGGTGTTGGAGTCTTGATTTTAGGGCCTGGGTCTAGAAATACAAGAGAGAAAAACAATTAAGCGTTTCAGTGCTGCCAAATTGTAGCAAATCTCAGAGCAACTTTTTCTGACAACTGGGCATGAACAGGAAATGAAAAGAGCCTGACCCTAGCAAGGATTGGGTGGGCACAGGCCTGTGGCCCTGAGGAGCCTGGTAGGGCTCCAGAGTCTTCCACGGCCCCAGGCCTGGCCCTGCCTGCAGGGCATTTGCCTCTGGGCAATGCGGCTCCTCATCTGGGAGGTGGGGGCAGTGCTCTAAGGGCCCAGAGTGCCTGCCACGCTCCATGCTCTCCCTCTGCTCCCAGGGCCGCTGGTGCTGGGCGTGAAGGTCGGCGCCCTCCTCACCAAGGCCCCCTGCTCATGACGGTGGCACTACTGCAGTCCACACTGAACACTTGGAGCAAGGGCTGGTGAGGTCATGGTGAGGGCTCTGATGAGTCGAGGCCAGACTTGGTGGAGCTAGCGGAGGACAGACCTGAGCCTGAGCCCTGCACTCTTGGTGTCCCTGAAATTCAGGCGCTGAAAACTGGGAATGCTCGTCATTGTGAGCTGACGTGAGCAAGGCTTGCTGTCTCCTGGATGTCCTCAGAAACCACCCAGACAGTGGGCAGTAAACACCCTGTACCCCGACCCCTCTGAAGTCCCTTCCCCCTGCTGTCCTCCCATGCCGTTTTCTGAAGCCTTGCAACTGCCTTGGTCCTCAGATTCCCCTGCTTGGTGTCCCAGCCCTGCCCAATTGTCACCTTTACCTTCTGCAACACCTTCACCACCAATACCCCCACCTCCTCTGGGCCATCACTGGGCATCTGGCCCTCCCTACTCTGTTCATCCCTCCAGCTCCTCTACAAAATTCTCAATCTTACCCTCTACAGTCCTGACCATTTCCGGGAGGAGAATATTATTCTTTCCTCTTTTAAAAATTGTGGTAAAATATACATAACATAGATTTACCAGTTGTTTTCCTTTTTATTGCCAGAGTACAGGCACTCACCAGAGAAAAACAGAGAAACAGAGAGGAGACAGCACTCCCCTTGGGGCAGATCCGCACTGCAATCCCTTCTCCTTCGTTTCTCCATCCCGTTGGGATATCAGTGAGTTTTTCACACAAGGAGAGCCAGCAGGGAAACTGCGCATCAGCCGTGTGAGCTCCAGTTCCCTTAACTCCTAGGCTACAGGGCCAGCCCATGAATTTACCACTGTACCTACTTTAAATATATAGTTCAGTGGCATAACGTACATTCACTTTATTGTGCACCCGTCACCACCATTCATCTCCAGAAGTTTGACATCATCCCAAACAGAAGATCTGTCCCCATTCAACATGAGCCCTCCACGCCCCCTCCTCCAGGCCCTGGCAACCACCGTTCTGCCTTCTGTGTCTACAAATCTGGTGACTCTGAGCACTCCTGTCAGTGGAGTCATACCATACTTGTCCATTGTGTGTACGTAACACATGTCTTTAAAGAATT
>NW_006198314.1:0-267 GCF_000334495.1 Tupaia belangeri chinensis
ACTCTGGGAGACATTGGGGTAGGCCAAGACTGCTTCAGTAAGACCCTCAAAGAATAGGCTATAATCCTCAAAATAGACTAGTGGGATTACATCAGATTAAGAAGTTTCTGCACAGAAAAGGACATTGTAACTAGTGTGAATTGACAACCCTCAGAATAGGAGAGAATTTTTATTAACTGTGCCTCAGATTAGGAACTGATAACCAGAATACACAGGGAACTCAAGTGGCTTACTTGGAAAAAAACGTTTAACTCAACTAAAACATGG
>NW_006198314.1:870-6770 GCF_000334495.1 Tupaia belangeri chinensis
AAAGAGTGGTGTAGGGGAAGAGCATAGGAAAGGAAATTTTGGGGGAAAATGGAGAGGTAAGGCATTTGTGGGACACGGATATAGTTTATTTGTTGATGAGGACTTGCATATGTTCTCAGTTGGGCTGGACTGAGGTGTGTGTCATGCTGGGTAAAGTCTCTTCACAATCTAAATGATGTATAGCGAATAAATGTATAAATAATAATTAAAATTAGTAAATAAATATATAAAAAATAATTAAACCTAATGTGTAAAAGAGGTGAAAAAAAGAGAAAATCATGCTGCGTGTGTGTGTGTGTGTGTGTGTGTGTGTGCGTATGTGTGTCCAAGATCCCAGGAAGAGAATGCAGGAGAAGGTATTAAGGCATGGCCACCCCTTCTGGGGGATAATTTCTTACTCTCTCTCTTCTCTCTCTCACCGTCTCTCTCTCTCGTGAGCACATGCACACTAAGGCAAAAACCTCTTAAGAAAAAGAAAAGAAAATTCAATTTCAATATATACAAGATGGTAGTCAAGTTAAATGACCATAATTCAAGGAGGAAACATTAATGGTTTTGCCAAGTTTAATAAAATGTTGTAGAAGAGTCTGAAAGGGAAAAAAAAATGTAGCACTATTTTAAAAAGTAATTATGACTATGGGGCTGGAAGGTGGCATGGTGGTTGAGGTGCTGGACTCCCACATGGTCGACTATTGTTCAAGTCCCAGACCCGGCAGCTTGCTTTCTCACTCTCCCTTTCTGTCTGTCTCTCTCTTGTCAAAATTGAAGAATAATGATAATAAATGAAATTAAAAATGAATAAAACTTTTTAAAAAATGTAATTAGGGCTATAATTGATCTATAATCCTTTTTAAATATTCTGAGAATAATAGAATCTTGATATCTTGATTGGCCTCCAAAAATGGCACCACAATATTAAGTATGCCTTGGATTAAATAATATTGTGGAAAAAATAATTAGAAGTTTGCATTCTTAAATATCTTCACAAATTAAAGTAATAAAGTTTTAGGGTGGATTTTTTAGTAGCCAAATGCATCCCTTAAACATAAATGTTTTTCATTTAAAAAAAGTACAGTGTAAAAACTTTAAATAATATCATGAACTTAGCAATTAATAAACAAAAATAAATAAAAAAGATTAAGTACATTTAGGGCCTGCCCTATGGCACAATGGTTAAGTGCTCTACACTGAAAGCCAGGTCCCACATGGCCATCCACAGTAAGATTCAAGTCCTGGTGAATGAAATAACATGCTGGGTGTGTATGTATGTTTGCCTCAAATCCTTACGAGATGGAGGAATGGATGAAAAAAGATGGCAGTGTGACCACACTCCATGAGTGCTCTCTCTTTCTCTCTCTCTCTCTCTCTCTCTCTCTCTCTCATGATTCATGTACCCTCTGGAAACTGGAAAAAAAATTTAAATTAATTACATTTAGAATTCTCAATACTAACAATTGATGGAAATATAAAATGAAATACCCAACATAGCTTATATTTAAATATTTGCTCAGCAATTCTTTTAAAATAGCAGGTAAATGCAAGATCCTTTTTTTTTCTTTGTCTTCTTTTTTCTTCTTCTTCTTTTTTTTTTTTTTTTTTTTTTGGGGGATTTTCACTTTCGTCCACTTTGCGCTCACCAGACGACAGAGAGAGACATAGAGACAGAAAGCGAGAAATCACCCCCCGGGGGGATGGTCACGCCACACTCCCTTCTCCTCCATTCTCCTCTAGGGATCTTGGGCATGCACGCACACGCGCCTGGCGTGAGTTTTAAGCCACCAGGTCCGGGACGTGAACTGCGGTCGACTACAAGAGAGTCCAGCAACATAGCCATTACGCTAACTGCTGGTTCCCAATGCAAGATCTTTTCTGATATAACCCATATACAAAACCTTCAGAAACAGTCATCTCTTTTTTGCTTGTTTGTTTCTTTGTTTGCTATAACCAGTGTACTCCCCAGACAGAAACAGAGAGAGAAAGGAAGAAATCACTTTGCAGGGAGGATGGTCATATTGCAATCCCTTCTCCATTCTTCTCTTGGGATTTTAAGCACACATGCACATGTACCTGGCATGATTTTTAAGCCACTGGATCTGGACTGAGACCACAGTCAGCCATGGGGGAGATCCAACAACCTTAACCTCCAGGTCATCTGCTGGCCCTGGTCATCTTATATTCCAAGTAGGTATTCAACTTAAGTGTTGAATGTTGAGCTATAAAGAAAATTGTGTCATTGACCTTCAAGGTTAGGGCAGGAAGCAGAGCAGTCATGGGGGAACAGAACAGAAATAATCAGTTCCTTAAGAAGGCTAGAGAACTAGAAAATGACAGGATCTTTAAGAATAAAAATATTGGGGCCAGGAGTGGTCAGGTGATGTGGTGGTTAAGGACATTGGACTCCCATGTGGCTTTCCTTCCTAAACCTGGTGGCTTGCTTTCTCACTTTCTCTCTCTCTCTCTTTCTCTCTCTGTCACTCTTTCGTTCTGTCTCTCTCTGGTCAAATTTTTTTTTTAAATAAGTAAATAAATAAATAAATTTAAATAAAATTATCAAATGCACACATGCACACACACACGCGCACACACACACACAGGCCAGCAGGTACATAGTGGTTAAATAGTGGTCAAACACTGGACTCCCACATGGCTGACTGCAGATTGAGTCCCAGATCTGGCAGCCTGAAACTAAAACTGAGCACATGCATGGGCATTCTCAAAATCCCAAGAGGAGAACAGAGAAGAGATTGGGGCATGAACATTCCCCCCACAGGGGGTGATTTCTCACTTTCCCGCTTACTGTCTTGCCAACAGGGGCACACGCCCTATGGCAAAAACCTTAATAAAAAAAAAGAATACAAAGAATAAAAATATTAAATTCATAGTGTTTTTTTTTTAATTTCTTTTCTTTTTTTTTTTGTAGAGGTTTTTGCTATAGGGTGCGTGCACTCACCAGACAGACAGAGAGAGACAGAGAG
The DNA here is from genome assembly GCF_000334495.1 of Tupaia belangeri chinensis. Taxonomy (NCBI): domain Eukaryota; kingdom Metazoa; phylum Chordata; class Mammalia; order Scandentia; family Tupaiidae; genus Tupaia; species Tupaia belangeri. Next base: position 3,846 of record NW_006198314.1, read on the forward strand.
ACAGAAAGCAAGAAATCACCCCCCACAGGGGGGATGGCCATGCTGTAATCCCTTCTTCTCCATTCTCCTCTCATGATCATGGGCATGCATGCACACTTGCCCGGCATGAGTTTTTAAGCCACCAAGTCTAAGACTCGAACCATAGTTGACCACATGGGAGTCCAGCAACATAGCCATTACACTAACTGCTTGTTCCCCCAAAGTGATTTTTTAATTTAATGAAATTTATGACTTTTATTTTTAATATAAACCAAAAATTTTTTGACATAGGGGGTGTATAAATTGCAGTTTTAATATTCCTGTGAAATAATAAATATTACAATAATAAAATATATATGAATAAAATATTTTGCCTTTAAAATATTCATCATACAGTTACAGAATATATATAAAGAAAAATTAGGGGGACCAGCAGTTGGCGTAATGGCTACGTCACTGGACTCCTATGTAGTCAATCGCGATTCGAGTCCTAGACCCAGTGGCTTAAACTCATGCTGAGCACGTGTGCATGCCCAAGATCCCAAGAGGAGAATAGAGAAGGGATTGCAGTGTGGCCATCCCCCCTGGGGGGTGATTTCTCACTTTCTGTCTCTCTGTCTCTCTGTGTCTTTCTGGTGAGCACACACGCTCTATAGCAAAAACCTCTAAAAAAAAATTAGGGATCAGCAGATGGTGTAATGGTTACATTGCTGGACTCCCATGTAGTCAACCAAGGTTAGAGTGCCAGACCTGGCGGCTTAAAAAATTCATGCCATGGACCAGCAGTTAGCGTAACGACTATGTTGCTGGACTCCCATGTAGTCAACCAAGGTTAGAGTGCCAGACCTGGCGGCTTAAAAAATTCATGCCATGGACCAGCAGTTAGCGTAACGACTATGTTGCTGGACTCCCATGTAGTCAACCAAGGTTAGAGTGCCAGACCTGGCGGCTTAAAAAATTCATGCCATGGACCAGCAGTTAGCGTAACGACTATGTTGCTGGACTCCCATATAGTCGACCGCGGTTCAAGTCCCAGACCTGGTGGCTTAAACTCACGCCGGGCGCGTGTGCATGCGTGCCCAAGATCCTGAGAGGAGAATGGAGGAGAAGGGATTTCAGTGGGTGGATTGCATCCACCTAGTGGGTGATTTCTAACTTTCTGTCTCTCTCTCTGTCTCTCTGACAAGTACATGTGCCCTATAGCAAAAATCTCTCTCAAAAAAATAAAAATAAAAAAAGAGAAGAAAAATTAACCTTAGGTGTTCTGTATTTTTAAAAGCATTTTATAAATGATGTATATATTGTCTAGCAGATCAACAGGATACCGAACATCTAACACTAATCAATGGCTGGCTGCCTTAACACAGATACAAGAGATGGGATCAGTACATGACATAACAGATGGTATTATTTCATACTTTTTTACTGCGAGTATCCTACAAATTGTCACATAGATAAAATACAATACAGAATCTGGAGACAAAGGGGAATGCTTGCTTCATTAAGAATATTTTTTGATAGCTGCTAGACTTAAAAAAAAAAAAGTGATTTTTGGTTATGGAGAACCATCTAGAGGAACTGTGAGAAAAGTCCTTAAGCTGGAATGGGAGTGAAATAAAATCAAAATAAAAACAAATAATCAAATAAAAAATCCTAAAGAGCCATCAACTTTTAGATTACACATCATTTTTAAGTTCTAGCACCACTCAAACACCAATTACTTTTTACTTAAAAAGTGAAGTCTTCATCGTATCACATATGATGTTTTATTTATGATTTCTATTTCTTTCTGAGGAGCTTTCTACAACAAAGATCTTTTTAGAATATCAAAGCTGAAAGGAACCCTAGACATAATTTGAACCAACTCTTTTCCTTTTACGGGTGAGGAACATGAGATCCAGCATAGAGAAATAAGTTGCTCAGACTCTTAATTACATTAATGATAGAGTCAGTAATAAAATCTCTGGAATCGCCTGATTCTAACAAACTATCCTTTAAACAGCATTTGCTAATTAAACAGACATTACTTTTGACTAGACAAAAGATCAACAAGACCACTAAAACCTATGTAATTCTTCTAAAATGTTAACCACAGTGACTATATCTTTATCTTCCTAACACTATTGATTTATTTGCATGTAATGGAAATTGACCTCTTTTCCCTACCAGTTTAGAAAACAATTTACATTCAGTAACTGGTGAGTTTTTGGTAAGTTACATCATTAAATAATGTAAAAACTGAGATAGACGGACATAAAATGAAGTTAATATCTGTTGTTCCAAAGTAAGAATGGGAACTTGTTGATTTACCACCATCTGCTGGTAATAAAATATAAACTGTAACTCAATTCCTGGAGAATTACTGAAAGGTAACAAAGAAAATTCAATCATAATTGGTTGAAAGTTCACTGGCTTTATTGTTAGAGAGTAGATTTGAAATCCATTTACAGACATACAATAATAGCGTTGCGGTGGCTCTCAACCAGTGATTTCACTCTCTTGAAGACATTTAGCAATGACTGAAGACTGGTTGTACCAATTTGGGTAGAAGTCTTCACAGACATCTAGTGGGAAGAGGCCAAGGATGCTACTGAAATCCTGCAATGCACAGGACAGTCTTCACCCAACACACACACAACAAAGAATTATGTAGACCAGGGCAGCTAGATTCCACATGACCAGCTACATGCTTTGAGTCCCCAGATCTGGTGGCTTGAAATTTAGCATGCTGGAAATGTATGCATGGGTGCCCAAAATCCCAAGAGGAAAATGAAGGAGAAAAGATTTCAGTATGGCCATCCCTGGGGTGGGGGTTGCTTTCTCACTTTTCCTCCCTCTGTCTCTCTCTCTGGTGAAAGCACCCTATAGCAAATTTAAATGTGCACACACACACACACACACACACACACACACACACACACACACACAGACACCCACAGATCAAAA
>NW_006198314.1:7314-15095 GCF_000334495.1 Tupaia belangeri chinensis
AGAGCACAAAACGTGGGTCACTTATTGGGAGCCAAGCGATGTAGCCATTATGCCATCAGCTGGTCCCCTCAGGTGTATTTCATGTTGAGTAAATTCTCTCTACAAACTAAATGATGTATAGATATTGAATGTATAAAAAATAATCATAATTTGTTTTTTTAAAAGTGTTTGTTCATTTATATAGTATGCCAAAATGTCAATAGTGATGAAGTCGAAATCCCTGAATTAATGTACATAAGTTATTGTTTATCAGAAACAATGATGAATATATGCTTAATTGATAAGCGTTTAAAGTAATTGTTGTGATAAACACTCAAAAAATTAAAGTGTTAAATATATAAAGTATTTAAAAATCATAATACAGTGCCAGTTGATGGTATAGTGGTTAAGGAGATAGACTCCCACATGGCCGACCACAGTTTGATTCCTGGACCCAGCAGCTTGAAAATTACGTTGTGCATGTGTGTGCTGAGCACATGTGTGTGCATGCCCAGAATCCTGAGAGGAGAATGGAGAAGGGAATGCATCATGACCATCATCCCAGGGGTGATATATCAATTTCCCACTTTCTGTCTTTCTCTGTCCTTCTCTGGCAAGTACATCTGCTCTATGGGGGAAAAAATAAAAATAAAAATAAATAAATATATAACAATATATTATGTCCTAGATAAATGTCCCTTTTAATAGAAAAGGTGTCTATACCAACTATGGATATTTGTACGAACATTGGCCTAAGCCTTTCTATTGTTCATCTTAACCTTTTTTTCATTTTTAGCTATCTAAATTGAAACATAATTACTATAAAACTTGAGATCACAGGCCTTATCCTCAAGGAGCCTAGAGTCTACCTACAGCACTTATCCTCAAGGAGCCTAGAGTCTACCTGAAAAGATAAGACATGCATTTAGGGACCTCTCCTGTATTATAAGTTCAATGGGGGGGAGAGTTCTATCTATTTTGTTCACCCCTGTATCTCTTGTCCTGAGCACAACACCTGGAAATAAAAAGTACTCAGTAAAAAATTGTAATATGTGGATAAAACAATTAGTGAACAAAGTACAGTATGTAGTCAAATGAAATAAATGGTTAATTATATAGAACTGAGAGAAGGGGCAACCAGCAGTTAGCATAATGGCTATGTCACTGGACTCCCACGTAGTCAACCACGGTTCGCGTCCTGGACCCGGTGGCTTAAAACTCATGCCGGGTGTGTGTGCGTGCGTGCCCAAGATCCCGAGAGGAGAAAGGAGAAGGGATTGCAGCGTGACCATCCCCCCTGGGGGGTGATTTCTCGCTTTCTGTCTCTCTCTCTCTGTCTGTCTGGTGAGCGCATGCGCCCTATAGCGAAAACCTCTTCCCCCCCCCAAAAAAAAGAATTGAGAGAAGGGAAAAATTAGTATAATTACAGTATTAGAAATTGGTTAAAGGGGCCAGCAGGTGGCATAGTGGTTAAGGCACTGGACTATCATGTGCTCTACAGCAGTTCAAATCTCAGACCCAGTGGCTTGAAACTTACACTGGGCATGCGTGCGTGTGTGTGTGTGCATGCGTGCCCAAAATCCAGAGAGAAAAATAGAGGAGAAGGTATTGTGGCATTGCTATCCCCAGTGGAGAGTGATTTCTTGCTTTCTGTCTCTCCGGTAAGTGCACGTTCCCTACAGCAAAAATCTCTCAAAAAAAAAAAAAAAAAAAGAAGAAGAAGAAGAAAGAAAGAAAGCTTCTGTTAAAGAGGTAGACAAAATTTAACATTGAGGAACTAGAGAGGATGAGGGTTGGTGTTTCAGAGTGGAGGCCTCATCAAAGGCAAAACAATGGCAATGATCATGAAAAAAATGGACATAAAAGATATGAACTGGACAGAAGCACAGAAAAAAACAAGAAGTTAGAAGTTGGGAAGAACTGGGGGACCAGCAGCAGTTAGTGTAATGGCTATGTCGCTGGACTCCCATGTGGCCAACCGCAGTTCAAGTCCCACACCCGGTGGCTTAAACTCACGCCAGTTACATGTGCGTGTGTGCCCAAGATTGTGAGAGGAGAATGGAGTAGAATGGATTGCCATGTGGTCATTCCCCCTAAGGGGTGATTTCTGGCTTTCTGTCTCTCTCTGTTTTTCTGCTAAGTGCATATGCCCTATAACAAAAACCTCTCAGAAAAAAAAAAAAAGTGAGGAAGAACTTTTAAGGAAGACAATGATGTTGAAATATGTTTTTTCTTACTTTTACTAAGTGACTTTGAGGTTTTAAGGAACATCAAAGAAGAAATGTTTAAGAAGTAGATAATTTGAGGATATGGCTCCTGCTTCATTTTTATTACCTTCTTCTTATATTCTATGGTTTGGGTAACTGATCTGGAACTCTATGATCTGAACTAATTGAAGTTTCCCCCCAAAATACCATATTCTCTATGATACTTTGGCTTTTACCCATGCTGATTCCTTTTCCTTGAACTATTCTTCCAAAGTGGTTTCCTCCTCCAACCCCCCCCCTTTTTTTTTTGAGGTTTTTGATTTAGGATGTGTGCACTCACCAGAGAGACAGAGAGACAGAAAGTGAGAAATCACCCCCCAGGGGGATGGCCACGCTGCAATCCCTTCTCCTCTGTTCTCCTCTTGGGATCTTGGGATCTTGGGCATGCACGCTCATGCGCCCGGCGTGAGTTTTAAGCCACCGTGTCCGGGACTCAAACCGCAGTCGACTACATGGGAGTCCAGCAACATAGCCATTACACTAACTGCTGGTCCCTTCAAACCCCTCTTAACCTGGTTAACTGCTACTTATTCTTCAGGTCTGTGCTTACATATCACATTCTCTGGGATGTCCTCCCTGACCTCCTCCAAGACTAGGTTAGATGTCTTTTTATGCTTCCATAATATTTCTTCAACTGCAGTACTCACCACACACTGTAAGGTGAACATTCTATGTACTTGTCAGTGTTCACCACAGGTCAATAAACTTGCCATGTTTAGGAAATATGACTTGTTCTCCTTTGTATTTCCAGTATTTACCACATTGACTTGCACATGGTAGGTACTTAGCACACATTATTCAATAAAACAACGAATGATATAGAACTAAAATTAGGAGAGATGATAAGACAACCGTCAGAGATTGAAAGTTATTAGATCAGAGATAGTAGCTAAATGCCAAGATAATATGAATTATTTAGAGAAGAGAAATAAACAGATTAAAATAAAATTACAAATATGTAATATTCAAATTAAGTATTCAAAATTCAGGCTAAATATTCAGACTTTGGTAATGACAGCTAAGAAGTAAAACAAGGGATGGGTCAGCAGGTGGCATGGTGATTAGGGGCACTGGACTCCCACATGGCTGACCACAGTTCGAGTCCCAGACCTGGAAAAAAAAATAAAATAAATTAAATTAAATAACATAATTCTTTAAAAACAAAGAATATAAGAAAAGATTTGAGTTAATAAAGAAAACAAAGAAGGTACAGTTGGAGACCCAGAAAGACAAATGAAATATTGGGTTGTCAGAAAAGTCATGATATATTTTTCTGTTTTTCTATGCAAAAAATGCTTCCAATGATCCAACAGTATAATATCATGGAAGCCCAGGTAAGAGTTTCAAGAAGTTTCTTCCCTAAGCAGCAAAAACATAAGATGGAGAAAGATGGTTGAATTTTGCAGTTTTCTCAGTAACACTAGAAATAGAAGTGTGATTGAAAGGAATTAAGTATTGAATTAAGCTGCAAAGAAATAGAGTCATTTGAGGGCCCTATTAGGAGAGAAACCTCTCAGTAATTTGAATGGGGAAAGTTTAAAAGAAAAGAATGCCATCTATAACAGCAGATGGGAATAAGGAGGGGACTGGCTATAAGAAGTAAGGAGACCTTTCACGAATATAGGAATGGTAGAAATAAGGAGCAGTTGCTGCCCTTGGAATTGAAATAAAGCACCCAAGGAAGAGCACTCCCACTCCACCCCAACCCAGGACTGAGACTGTATTGTAGTGGAGTGTACACTACCGTGAAAAAGAAGTCACTGTGATGTCATATTGGTAGAATTAATTGTAAATTTTTCCTTCAGAGCTTACCAGAAAGTCATCCTCAGGTGCCTTGTAAAGCTGATCATGAAGAGATGTCTCACTTGAAGACAATCTGCTAGAATAAAGCCTGAGAGGAAGGGGGTGACAAGACAAGATAAGGGAGGGACACTGGAAAGGCCCTCTTGCAACAGGAGCTAAGCACTTGGGAGTCCACATGTGCTACAAAAGAATACAGGTGAAATCTCCAATGAGGAAGACATCAGAGAAATTGATGTCCTCATATGAGAATCAGATATTGTTGGTGCAATAAACAGCGTTTAGGATAAATCAGAATTTGCCGACACAGTATTGGTGTGCTACAAAGAACCCTGCAAGGAAGAAAATGAGAAAATGTAGGAGAATTGAGAGAAAAGTCAGGATGTGTCAAATGAGTATTTGTATTTTGAATGAGGTAACAGAAATAAGAGACTTGGCTCTTCATTGAATGGATAATGAAAAATAAAATAGAGAAAGCAATAGAATGAAAGTAAAAAGTACAAATCTCAGACTCTTAGAACTAGAAATAACACATTCATTTTACATTTTTTATAAGGCCTAAATAAGTTATGTAATTTTCCTAAGGTCACACAGTTAATGAATGTGCCAGTATTAGAACAAAAGTTTTATACTCACACCTTTCTGCTGCTTCATGCAGGAAAGAACTATTTTGAGAGAGGTAAAACTACTTGTAAGCTCATCAGAATTTCAAAGGACGCTCATAAACTGTACTTTGATGTTGTTAGCTCAGGTGGAAAACAAGTTTACTCAGGCTAAGAAATTCACATAGGACACTCTTGAAGGAAGATTTTAGTTTGTAATGCTCTTTGAAGGAAGAGTAGCTATTTCAGTATTTGGTGACTTAACTGTAAGCTATATTGTTTAAAAATACAAAACAATAAATTGAATGAGCAATATGGACTTTGATGTATCAATATTTAAAAGTTAATTACAGTAGGATGTTTATTTTAATCAGAGCTGGGGGAATGAAGAAATATGGTATGTTACCTGATTAGTCAGAATAATTTAAAACTTACTGTTGAAAGTCTTTCATACATTAGTAAATACAGAATCTGAAATCAACATTTCTTTGAAGATTAAAAATTTTACAGTAGGCTTTTAGGATTATCACCATTTGGTGGGATTTTATTCTATAGACTCATAGCATGTACAGATTTTGACCTATATATGTACTGATCTTAAGGTCATTTCTTTTATTTATTTATTTATTTATTTGGAAAGGTTTTTGCTACAGGGCACATGTGCTTGCCAGAAAGATAGAGAGAAACAGAGAGACAGAGAGCAAGAAATCACCCCCGGGGGGGGATGGCCACGCCACAATCCCTTCTCCTTCATTCTCCTCTCAGGATCTTGGGCACGCATGCACACATGCCCAGCGTGAGTTTAAGCCACCGAGTCCAGGACTCGAACTGCGGTCGACCACATGGGAGTCCAGTGACATAGCCATTACTAACTGCTGGTTCCCTAAGGTCATTTCTTAAACTTTAAAACAAAATTTCCTTTTAACTTTTTCTTTTACTAAAATTAGAATAGCATATAATTAATTAATTAACTAATTATAATCAAAGTTGTCAATGAGTTGAATGTGAATGTGATTTTATCAAGGATAGTCCCATTTGTATTGTAGATAAAATTAGTTAATAGTTAAGTAAGGGGAGTATTTTTCAATTTAACATTAAGGGAGAAATACTTAAATTGTGACTACTAAATTTTTTTAAATTGCCACCAGGCATGTATACTCACCGGAGTACATGAGAGAGAAGGGAAGTGAGAAAGAACTCACCATGGGCCATAGTCACACCACAGTCCTTTCTCCTCCATCTCTTCCTCCTTTTGGGATTTTGGACATGCACATACATGTGTCCAGTATATATTTCAAACTGCCAGGTCCTGGACTTCAGCAGATATGTCAAGTTGCCAGGTCCTGGGTTCAAACTGCACAGTTGGCCATGTGGTATTCAGTTGCTTTAACCACCAGGCTACTGGATGGCCCATGATAATTACTTTTTTTTTTTAAATAATTCTATATAAGCTGTCCCAAAGTGAAGATGAAGTTAGTTAAAATTAAAAGTAGAAAACCTCTACTACAGAGATGGAAAACTGGGAGTCACAGATACTGCCATCAGGTTGGCTTTTCATTTTTTGTTTTATTTTACTTTGCTCATATATGTCTTAAAAACAATTAGAATTAGGGACTAGTAGGTTGCATAGTGGTTAAGGTCCTAGACACTCCCACATAGCCAACTACAATTTGAGTCCCAGACCTGGTTGCTTGCTTTCTAACTTTCCCTCTCTCTTTCTCTCTCTCTCTCTCTCTCTCTCTCTCTCTCTCTCTCTCTCTCTCTCTCTCTCTCTCTGTGTGTGTGTGTGTGTGTGTGTGTGTGTGTGCGTGTGTCTATGGTCAAATTAAAAAATAAATACATGAATAAATAAAATTAAATAAAATAATTATTTTAAGGGCCCAGCAGTTAGCATAATGGCTATGTCGCTGGGCTCCCATGCAGCCAACCGTGGTTCGAGCTCCAGATCTGGTGGCATGTGTGCCCAAGATCCGGAGGGGAGAATGGAGGAGAAGGGATTGTGGCGTGGCCATCCCCCCTGGGGGGTGATTTCTCACTTTCTATCTCTCTGTCTCTCTCTGTCTGTCTGGCAAGCGCAAGCACCCTATAGCAAAAACCTCTCCAAAAAAAAATTCTTTTAAAAAAACAGAGCCAATTCAGCTCCAGATCTGGTGGCATGTGTGCCCAAGATCCGGAGGGGAGAATGGAGGAGAAGGGATTGTGGCGTGGCCATCCCCCCTGGGGGGTGATTTCTCACTTTCTATCTCTCTGTCTCTCTCTGTCTGTCTGGCAAGCGCAAGCACCCTATAGCAAAAACCTCTCCAAAAAAAAATTCTTTTAAAAAAACAGAGCCAATTCTGAGATAGATAGTGAACTTTAGCTCTGAAATATTGCTTCCCTTGACAAAAAATGAAGATGGAGACCTCTTTCTCCAGATTCATTTCTAAAGAGTAGGGCTACTTCTGTCTCTTTCTTTCCATTTCTCTGTCTCTCTGTGTCTCCCTGTGACTTTTACCTTTTTTAAAAAAATTTTAACAGAGATAATCAATTTATTAAAATAGTTGACTTAGGCATCTGCAATGGTGACTTCAACCTCAACTCCTGGTTCAATACAGATGGAAGTAATCTGTTTAACAATCTCAGAAGAACTATGTAAATCAATGAGTCTCTTGTGGATTCTCATCTGGAAATTATCTCAAGTCTTAGAACCTTCACCACAAGGTGTTTTTCTTGTAGTGATTCTCAAAGTCTTGGTAGGCATCTGAACTGGTCCTTTCACCTTGAGATTCTTTTGCTTTGCACCTCTGATTAAGTCAGCACACATTTTCTCCAGGGATTTTACATGGTGGATGGTTAAAGTAGTTCTAATTCAGTGAATGGCCACCTCTGGCTCCTGGCTTATGGATGTTTTTCCAGTTCCTTCCTTTCTTTCTCTTTTCTTCTTTTTTTTTTTTTTTTTTTGGAGAGTTTTTTGCTATAAGGTGAGTGCGCTACCAGAAAGACAGAGAGAGACAGAAAAACAGAAAGCGAGAAATCACTCCGCACGGGGAATGGCCACACTGCAATCCCTTCTCGTCCATTCTCCTCTCAGGATCTTGGGCACGCACATACATGCACCTGGTGTGAGTTTAAGCCACTGGGTCTGGAACTCAAA
>NW_006198314.1:15333-16958 GCF_000334495.1 Tupaia belangeri chinensis
CGCGTCAGAGGGGCTTCTCTGGTGGGGTGGGTGGGGCTGCAGCCTACCCCTGGTCACTGAATTGGTTTGACTGGGCTCCAAGTGCTAGTCAGTTGACATGATTCTGGGGGGGCATTAAATTAAGAAATGACACAGGGAGCCAAGGGTGGCTTATTGGGTTGGATTCTGAATGACAATCAGGAAATAGTCTTTATCTGATGCAACCATAATTTCATTTTTCTTGGAGCTAATTCGAAGGAAGGTCAGGTCTTTCTGTGGGTCAATTTCACGCACAATGTTCTGTGCCTTCAGGATGAAGCTGTGCGTGAGGTTGGCGTAGTGTGTGGTGGTGGGGTCATCCATGGTGCTCTTGATGGGAATGCCTTCTGTGTTTACCATGATGATTCCCTGTACTCCTTTCTGGCTCTGAAGTCACTTTAGTGTGTCCTCCACCTCTGCCATCTTGGACAGACCTGGGAGCTCTGTGTCCCGACACAGCCCAGGCCCCCTGCTTTTCTCAAGCCTTAATTTTTTTTTAAAGTAAAGTATTCTCTGGGCTCTCAAGCCCTTCCTTTCTTATGCTAATTGCTGCCTTTTCCTATTTCATTTAGGAAAATCACAAACCCAGACCAGGCCCATCCTGAGATGGATACTGGCCTTGAGCTCTGAAATGCAAGCTGTGTGGTTTTCATTTTTTTGGTTTTTAAAGTTAAAATATAATGTTTTCTTAGTATATTTTTATTTCCTTTTTTCATTTTATTTTTCTACTTTTTTCCTCCTCTTCTCTAATTCTTTTCTTTTTTTCTTTATCTTTATTCATTGACTGCTCACCTTCTCACTAAGTGTCTAAAGAGGTCCAAGTGAACAGGATCCAAACATCTGAATATGATTAGGGTCAGAATATTCCTCTATTCCCACTGAATCAAAGAGTGAAAACACAACAGAAGAGAGATTGCAGATCACCTCATCCTGCACGTCTCTGAGTGCTCAGATTGAACTTCGAGAATTAGGAAGAAATGTACCATCCATCAGATGAATAGAAATTACTGCAGGGTCACAAGAAATATGGGAAATCAAGAAAATACCTCTCCTCCCATGGGAAAGAATAACTCCTCTTCATCTTCAGACAGTACAATGAAACTCATGGAAATGTCTGTTAAGGAATTTAGAATATTCATACTGACAAAGCTAACAGAGATGGAAAAGAAGAGAGACAATGAACTGCAGAAGAGGCAGGAGAAAGGAGCTGATGAGTTCCAGGAGGTAGGAAAATTCTTGCAAGATCTGAAAGAGAAAATACACACTATAAAAAATAATCAAATGTACCTGTTAGAGATGAAGACTATAATACAGGAAGTCAATCTACCTTGAAAGTATTAAAAGCAGATTAAATCATACAGAAAATCAAATCTCATATGTAGAAGATCGCATTGCTGGCCTAAAAACATCCAACTTGAAGACTGAGAAAATAGCCCCCTCAAATGAGAATAATCTACGAGAAATACTAGATACCAGATACCATCAAACATCCAAACATTCAGATACCCAAGTATCTGATTCAGATACCCAAGTATCCCCGAAGGTGAAGAGACTCATAAGGGCATTGATAATCTATTTCATGAAATCCTGAAAGAAAACTTTCCAAA
>NW_006198314.1:17465-23745 GCF_000334495.1 Tupaia belangeri chinensis
AGGAAAGAATGGGAAAATATATTCAAAGTGTTAAGGAAAAAGCAATTTCAACTGAGAATACTGTACCTGGCAAGATTATCCTTCATATGGGAAGAAAAGACAAGAACATTCTCAGATAAACAAAACCTGAAAGAATTTACCAACGCTAGATCACATCTCCAAGAAGTTCTCAAGCAAGTGTTATACCAGGAAAATTAAATACAGATACACAGAAATAAGACTTCAAAAACTAAGAAAATGGCCAACTTAATTATAGATGCACGTCTAGAGTTAAATATTATATCCCAGAATTTAATAAGGAAGATCAGACCACAAGAGAAGATAAAGTACATGAGACTGAACTGCTGAAATAGTATTTTATGACTTTTGACTAAAACATTGCTGATTTTCCTCTAGGCTTTGCTTTCTGGTTTTAAGGATTTTTGTCCTGTCTTGAGCTGCTGATAGGTTCATGTATCTACTATTTGAACAGAATCCTAACCGGTTACCTGGCTTTAAGTTTTAGGCAAAGTTCCTTAGTATTTCTTTGATAAAACTGCTTTTCTTGAAAAAAACAAACAAACAAACAAACACAAAACATATTGAATGACTGTAGGAAGTCTTATAGCATCTGGGGCCAGCAGGTGGCATGGTGGTTAAGGATGCTGGACTTACATATGGCTGACCATGATTCAAATCCGGACCTGGCGGCTTGCTTTCTCATTTTCCTTCTCTGTCTCTTTCTTATGACTATGGTAAGTTAGGGACCAGCAGTTGGCGTAATGACTGTCACTGGATTCCCATATAGTCGACTGCAGTTCGAGTACCAGACCCAGTGGCTTAAACTCATGCCGGGCACATTTGCGTGCATGCCCAAGATCTCAAGAGGAGAAGGGAGGAGAAGGGATTATAAAAAAATAAATAACTAGAATGCAGAACAAAAGATTAATGTTTTCCAAACGATGAGAAACATTTGACCTTCTTGACTTTGTTTTTCTTTGAATCTATACTAGCTGCCATAGTAACTGACACATAGAAGCTCAACTCAGTAGTTTTGGGGGGTGTGGTATAAAATATTAAAAAATTTTTCAGAAGAAAATTACAATGCACTTGCAATTAGATTCCAGCTTTGTCCATATTTTTAGTTTAAGGTATTTTGTGAATAAATAAAATGTGGCAAAAAAGTTTAGTATGGAAGGGAGAGAGGAGAAGGGGAAGGAAAAACAAGTAAAAGTATGCTTAATTGACAAAAAAAATGAAAGGTTTTTTGCTGATAAATTATAGAGTAATATCTCTGGCTTGACTGACATACATATTTGTGCTGGAAAAAGAAATGTTGTACACTGTAAAGATGTGATTAAATGTAAATAAATTAATTAAAAAACCATTAGAATCAGATGGTAACATTTAAAATGTGAAAAATTATAAACTTTTGGATTCATGATTTTTCAAAAATTAGATCTGTCTACACTGGGTCTTACATTCGCACTTCACAACAATCAGCAGGCACTGAGTTATGGATACCACTTTAAATGGGACATGAACTCTTTTTTTTTTTTTTTGCCAGAAAGGATGTGTACCCAGTGGAGAGATACAGAAAGAGAGGAAAAGTGAGAAAACACACCCAGTGGTAAATGTCCACTCTGCAATCACCTCTCCTCCATTTCTCCTTTTGGGATTTTGAACACACATACACATATACCTGAGCATCTCTCAAGCTACTGGTTCTGGGACTGCAACCATGCAGTCAGCCATGTGGGATCCAGTTGCCTTTACCACAACAGCATCAGCTGACCTGAGTATAAACTCTTTAGTTTGTCACAGACTTCATGCTTTATACAAACTTTTGAGTTTACAACTGTTGCAACAAACCAATCTCACTTAAGAATATAGGTGCGTGGGGTCAGCAAGTGGTATGGTGGTTAAGGTACTGGATTTCCACATGGCCAACTATGGTTTGAGTCCTGCCAAGTGCATGAGTGCCCAGAATCCCAGAGGAGAATGAAGGAGAGGGGATTGCAGCATGGCCATCCCTTTGGGTGGATGGGTTTTCCTATCACTTTTCCTATGTCTCTCTCCAGAGAGCACACACACCCTATGGCAAAATCCTCAAAAAAAATAGAATACAAGAACAAAAATTCTAATTATTAGCATAATATAACAGCATAATAAAATAAAGTAATAATATACCATCTACAAATCGGTTTTCATCCAAGAGTGGAAGGATTGTTTTATCTTAGGAAATTTATTAATATATTAGTCAATATAGTATCATGTTCCAGAATAATTTTAATGTGGCTTAAAAGAGTACACAATATAGGGAACCAGCAGTTAGCATAATGGCTATGTCGCTGGACTCCCTTGTAGTCGACCGTGGTTTGAGTCCCGGACCTGGTGGCTTAAACTCACACCGGGTGCGTGTGCGTGCATGCACAAGATCCCAAGAGGAGAATGGAGGAGAAGGGATTGCAGTGTGGCCATCCCCCTTGGGGCGTGATTTCTCGCTTTCTGTCTCACTGTCTCCCTCTGTCTTTCTGGCAAGCACACACACCCTATAGCGAAAACCTCTCCAAAAAAAAAAAAAAAAGAAAACACAACAAATGGCATAGTGGTTATGTCACTGGACTCCAACTTGGCTGACTGCACTTTAAGTCCATGTGGCTTCAAAATCATGCCCAGTGTGGTGCATGTGTGCCCAAGATCCACAGAGGAGAATGGAAGAGAAAAGACTGTGATATGGCCATCACTCCTGGGGGTGATTTCTCACTTTCCCTCTCATTGTATATGACTGTCTCTCTCTCTCTGGAAAGCACACATGCCCTAAGGCAAAAACTCTCAAAAAAAAAAAAAAAAGGAGTACAGAAAATAGAGCAGTAAGATAGATGAAAAGTGAGAAGGAAAAAGAAAAGTAAAAACTATAAAATGGTGACAACATGGTCACCTTAATAGGCACCATAAAGATACTTGAGTAGAAAACTTTTTTAAAAAATATGAATAAGCATGCTTTTTTATCCTGACACAGGATGGTGGTACAACAGTAAAACCCACTATGGGACGATTCTGAGTTCATGTCCCGAGACTTTCCTAAGTACACTTTGTTTATGTGTTCATGATCCCAGTCTGGCTGAGAGTGTACCACAGGGTTGAGACACTGTTTGGGTCTCTTTCTTTCTGACTGTCTCTTCCACTCATAAAAAAGGAAAATATATATATATGTCTGTGTGCGTGCACATATAGCAGGAGTGGAAGACATCTTTCACAAAAAAAGTAAATAAAATATTTCATTAAAGGAGCCCTGATATTTACTGACTTTGTGGCATTGGGCAAGCCATTTAGTGTAATCAGTTGATTTTATTTACATTTTTTTATTTGCCAGAAGGTTTGTGTGCTTACCAGAGAAATAGAGAAAGAGAGAACAGGAGAGGGAGAGAGAGTAACTATTCCTCAATGGGGTATGATCACACCATAATCCCTTTTCTATCTCTCCATCTTATTGGGACTTGGAGCATGCATGCACATGTGCCTGGAATGTTTTTCAAGTTGCCAGGGCCAGGATTCAAAATGTGCAGTCAGCCATATGGGATACAACTATCTTAACTACAGGGCCACAGGGCTGGCCTGAATGTTCATTATCTTATCTTTAAAATAGCAATAATGAATGCCTGTTATGCAGAGTTCCTGTAAGGTCTACAGATATTACATATAAAGACCTAGCCAGCAGCCCAGCCATGGTAGTGTAGGCAGTGGGGCACTATTGTGTAAGGCTGAAACCACAAAGGAGACAAAAGTTTGAATTCCAGACTGATCTGGGATGGGCATCTGTGGTCTGGCTTACTTGAAAGCTAGAGTAAATAGATAGCAATGGTGAGATCCTGTCAAAAAAATCTCTCTCTCTCATGGAAAAAAGGAAAAGAAAATCTAGCCCAATCTTTAGCACATAATTAATACAAACTGAAATCTATCTACCTAGCTTCCATAGAAATTAACAGTATTAAGCAAATAATTTTAACAAGGAATATTTAAATCTTTATAAAAAAAAAAAAAACTTTGCTAAGAGATATGAATGTGTAATTGAGTGAATCAAAAAATATGAGATAGCACAAAAATTGCAATTAATACCTAATATCTGGGAATGGAGAAGAAAAACATGACATAATTTTTCTAAAATTCCCTTGAACAAATAAATAGATCCATGGACACAAACAGATGAATGGATTGAAAAAGTGTGGCACATATACATAAAGGAATGGAAAGAAACTGCATATTAGAGACAGTGTAGGAGGAGGATGGGAAATGTGGGAGGGTGAGAGGGAGGGAATCAAGGAAAAAAAGAAAGAAGAAAACCATTTAAGGAACACAAAAATGGAAAATTATGTGTTGATCCTGAAAGAATTTACCAACGCCAGACCAGCTCTCCAAGAAATGCTGAAGAGAGCACTATACCAGGAAAGCTAAAGTTGGACACGCAGAAATAAGAGTACAAAAAACAACCAATAGAATGGCCAGCCTAATGGTAGGGACAAGTCTGGAATTGAATGTTAACTTCCAGAGTTTAAATGGAAAGAACAGACCACAGTAACACTCTAAATTCAATAGAAGAGAGATTAATTGCATGAGTCTGAACTAGTGAAATAGAATTTTTTTTTACTTTAGACTAAAATATTACCAATTTTCTTCAATGCTTTGATTTCCATATTTAAGGATTTTTGTCTTCTCTTGAACTGTTGATAGGTTCATCTACCTACTATTTGAACTGAATTATAACCTTTTTCCTGGCCTTAAGTTTTAAGCAAATTTTTCTTAACATTTTTAAAATTTTGAACTATTGAAAATAAAAGTGTTTTCCTTGAAATAAAAAAGTATTAAAAATACCTATTAATACCTATTTAATGACTGCAGTAAGCTATATAGCCCCAGCAGGGTGCTACTTTATAGTACGTTCACTTTACTTGCTGAGATTTATGCCTAAAGTCAGACATGTGTTCATAGACATGTATATATCAGCTGTGCTTGCTATTGAAAGTTTTTTAATTTATTAAGATCTCTAGTGAACCAATATAATGTGAAAAAAAGGCATGGAAACAACTGTACATACCAGAGACAGTGTGGAGAGAAGGGGGGCAATTGGCAGAGGGTGAAAAGTAGGGAATCAAGGGGGGAGGAGCAAAATATATTAGAAACAAGAAATAGAAAATTATTTGTTGATGATAACATGTATGGAATATCCTTAATTGAGCCAATACATAATGTATTGTGGATGGAAAATCTCATTTTGTATACTGTATTGATGTACAGTGAATGATTGTAAATAAATAAATAAAAATAAATAAATAAGTACATAAACAAACATACATAAATAAATAAAAAGAAAATTATATGTTGATAATATGCATGGTAATATCTTTGAACAAATTTATAGTGTATTTAGGATGGGAAAATTCATTTGGTATGCTGTACTGATACACAATGATTGAATCAAAATAAATAAATGAAATAAATAAATAAATAAATAAATAAATAACATATGGCAAAGGCCATATAAAGCAACAATTGTGAAAGTAATGATATTTTAAAAATAATCTTGAAACAACTGGCTATCTGTTTTGTAAATAATCACCTCACACCATGTAAATTCCAGTTGGAAAAAAAAGTTGTTATGTGTAAAAAAATTGAATTATAAAAAAATAAAATCAGTGGAAAAGAACAGTTTATTTTGCAATAAATCTCAGGATGAGAGATTACTTTCTACATTAAGAATAATGGAAAAGAAATCACAAAAGAAAAAAATGGCTGAGGCCAGGAGATGGCATGGTGGTTAAGGTGTGGGATTCCCACATGGTCAACTGTGGTTCAAGTTCCAGACCTGGCAGCTTGAAAAATGACATCACTTGCATATCTGTGTATGCCTAAAATAATGAGAGGAGAATGGAGGAGAAAAGATTTTGGTGTAAACACACTGGGGAGGGGGTCTAATTTCTCACTTTCCTTCTCTCTGTCTCTCTCTGGCAAACACATGCACTCTATCGCAAAAACCCCAAAAAAGAAAAAATGACTGAGATTGAATTTTTTTATCTTTTTTATTTCTTATTTTTTAAATAACTAATTTACATTTATTCACTGAACATTGTCACAGCATACAAAATGTAACTTCCCATCCAGAAGATTCTGCATAGTAGCTTAATCATACATGTTATTGTCAATAATTTTTCATTTCTAGTTTCATATATATATATATATATATATATATATGTGTGTATGTATGTGTGTATGTGTGTGTGTGTGTGTATATATATATATGTAT
>NW_006198314.1:24728-26016 GCF_000334495.1 Tupaia belangeri chinensis
ATTAAATTCTGGGATATAATATTCAACTCCAGACTTGTTCCCACAATTAGGTTGGCCATTTTCTTAGTTTTTGAAATCTTATTTCTCTGTGACTGTATTTAATTTTCCTGGTATAGCACCCCCTGCAGAATTTCTTGGAGAATTTGGCATGAATGCTGGAAAATTCTTTCAGATTTTGTTTATCTGAGAATGTTCTTGCATTTTCTTCCCATATGAAGGATAATCTTGCCGGTATAATATCCGTGGTTGCAATTGCTTTTCCCTAAACACTTTGAATATATTTTCCCATTCGTTCCTCACTAATATTGTTTCCTATGAGAGATCTGCTGTCAACCTGATGGGATATCTTTTGTAGGTAATTTGCCATTTCTCTCTTGCCAATCTTAGTATATTGTTTTCAGCTGTGGTTTTGCTCAATCTGCCTATAATGTGTCTTAGAGATCATCTTGGGTTGATTCTATTTGGGGTCTTTTGTATTTCTTGGGACTGGATTTTTGAATGCTTCTCTAGGTTTGGAAAGTTTTCTTCCAGGATTTCATGGAAGAAAATTTCAAGAAAATTTCAATGCCCTTATGGATCTCTTCCCCTTCTGAGATACCAATTATTCAGATGTTTGGACGTTTGATGACATATAGTATTTCTCCTGTAGCATTGTCATGTTTTTGGACAATTTTCTCAGTCTTCATGGTGGATTTTTCTAGGCCAGTAATTCTACAACTGAGAATCAATTTTCAGTTTGATCTAGTCTGCTTTGAATATTTTCAAGGGAGGTTTTGACTTGTTGTATTATAGTTTTCATCTGTAATAGGTCCATTTGATTCTTTTTTAAAAATGTGTAATTCCTCTTTTAGATCTTGTAAGAATTTTCTCACCTCCTGAACCTCTTCAGCTTCTTTCCCCTGCCTCTTCAGCAGTTCATTGTCTCTCTCCTCTTTGAACTCTGTGAGCTTCGCCACCATGAAAATTCTAAATTCTTTATCACACATTTCCATGAATTTTATCATACTGTCTGAGGATGAAGAGGACTTATTTTACCTTGGAGGAGAAGTGTTTCCTTGTTTTTCCATATTTCTTGTGGCCCTGCAGTGATTTCTAGTCATCAGATGGATAGTGTGTTTCTTCTAATTCTTGAAGTTCAGTCTGAGTGTTCAGAGGCGTGCAGGAAAAAGTGATCTGTGATATCTCTCCCGTTCCGTTCTCACTCTTTCTGCATCAGAATCAGTAGGAATAGAGGAATATTTTGACCCTAACTGTATTCAGATGTATAGATTCTATTCACTTGGAGACT
>NW_006198314.1:26241-34273 GCF_000334495.1 Tupaia belangeri chinensis
CCGGGCGCGTGTGCGTGCGTGCCCAAGATCCTGAGAGGAGAATGGAGGAGAAGGGATTGCAGCGTGACCATCCCCCCTGGGGGGTGATTTCTCACTTTCTGTCTCTATGTCTCTCTCTGTCTGTCTGGCGAGCGCACGCGCCCTACAGTGAAACTCTCTCAAAAAAAAAAACTATAGATTTTAATATTAAAATGCAAAAATTGAAAACCACATGGTGCGCTAGAACACTAGTTCACAGCTGAAGTTTAGGATCCATGTGGAGGTGGGCCTGGGTTTTTGCCTTTCCTAAACAAAAGGGGAGAGGCACCTACTAACACAATAAATGGGCTTGAAAGCCCAGAGAATACTTTACCTTAAAAAAAAATTAAGAAATTAAAAGACTGAGGGAGACAAAGAGAGACAGAAAGAGCTGGAGACAGAGATAGGTAACACTACCTACTAGAAATAAATGAGGAAGAAGTCTCAGCAGAAAATCTTCATTTTAAGTCTCTGAAAGCAATAGTTCACAGTTGAAGTTCAGGATCCATCTAAGATTGACTTTTAAATTGTCCCCCATTAAAAACAACATAAATCAGGGTCCAGCAGGTGGTATAGTGGTTAAAGCACTGGAGTCTCACATGGTCTACTGCAGTTTGAGTCCTAGTCCTGGCAGTTTGAAACTCACACTGGACACATGTGCATGTATGCCCAAAATCCTGAGAGGAGAATGGAGGAGAAAAGATTGTGGCATGGCCATCCCCTGTGGGGAGTGGTTTCTCACTTTCTCTTTGTGTCTCTTTCTGTGTCTGATGAGTGCACACACCCTACAACAAAAACCTCTCTTAAAATAAAACATAAATCACATTTAAAAAAAGGACAAAATGGAAAATAAAATACTTGCAAAAATATGACAGGATGGTGATTACAGTCTTAATACATAAATAGTTCACACAAATTGATATAAAAACCACAAAAGATTCAGTAGATCAATGGATGAAAGACTTAGGCAATTCAGGGCATTCACAGATGAAACATTGTGGTTAATAAACAAGTAACAAATATATAATTTTACTAAACCAAAGAATTTCAACTAAAAATAAACAGGAACAATTAAAACTAGCAAATTAACAATGTAGATATGTGATACAGGCATTTTCAAACACTGCTAGGAGGAATATTAAAATTAATGATATAAATTTGTATATTTCTGTAAAATAATTTAGCATTATTTTTTGAAGAGACTTTAAAAATGTTCATATCCTTTCATCCAGTAATTTCATTTTTATGAATCTATTCTCAAGACCTAATCAAAATATGGACACAAATTAATACACAAATATGTCTAATGGTATTTTTGTTATGAAATAGGGGAGAGATAAATCAAATATAGGGTAAGTTAAAGTGATTATAATATATCCAAACAGTGTAATTCTACACACCTATTAAGATGCTTAATAAACAACTTTTGGGGAACCCATTTTCTGGTATCCCTCCCTTCTTGGGTGCTCTGTGTTTCCTTCCTTGTCCTTCAGTAAACTCCCTGCTTTGACATACCTAAAAAAAGGGGAGAGAGACTCTTGGGGAAAAAAAGATGCTTAATAAACAATTTTTAATGACATGAGGAAACATTTATGGTATAATGTCAAATTTAAAAAGCAGAAATCAGATACCTTTGGAAACAAATATGGCAAAATGTCAGGTTAGGAAGAACCTTAAGAAAACATTAAGCGGGTCCTTCTGAGTGGTGAGATTTTTTTTGTTTTCCAAATAGGTTTGAAATATTTTTTCATATTAAAAGGACAAACATGCTTACTGTTATAAAATACTTAAAACAGTTCAGGTTAAAAAGGAAAAGGAAAGTTTCCCTTTCCCCAACCCCACTACTTCTCAGAGACTCTTTTTTTTTTTAGAGAGAGATATTTGCTATAGGGTGTGTGGGCTCACTAGAGAAACAGAGAGACAAAAAGAGAAATTATCTCTCAGGGGGGATGGCCACACTGCAATCCCTTCTCCTCCATTCTCCTGTCAGGATTTTGAGCATGCATGCACGCACACCTGGTGTTCTCAGGGCCTCTTACTATAAGTTTTCCTGTGTATTCTTCCAAGTATTTAAAATACATTTACAAAAAATTAGTGTTTTATAATTTTAAAAATAGACAAAATAAAGTTATTCTGAAAATATTTGTCCCTAAAATTGAAGATTAGAAAGACCATTACCTTATCATAAATTTGCATTGCAAACTATGGCTCTTTCATGTATATTCATGTATCTTTTTTAGGATATGTGTAATCACAATACTACCTGCATCAAATATTTTGGTTATACAATTGAGCTATTCCAGATGCTTAGAAAATTACCATATAAAACAGATTGGCATTGGCCACTGGTATTCAGGAGTTGACAATCTATATTTCTATTGCTTCAAGTTACAATATTTAATTTTTTAGGGACCAGCAGTTAGCATAATGGCTATGTCACTGGACTCCCACGTAGTTGACCGCGGTTCATGTCCTGGACCTGGTGACTTAAAACTCACGCTGGGCGCGTGTGCATGCGTGCCCAAGATCTCAAGAGGAGAATGGAGGAGAAGGGATTGCAGTATGGCCATCCCCTCTGAGGGGTGATTTCTCGCTTTCTGTCTCTGTCTCTCTCTGTCTGTCTGGTGAGCGCATGCGCCCTTATAGCGAAAACTTCTCAAAAAAAAAAGTTACAATATTTCATTTTTTAAAACAAGACCTGAAATATCAATATGGATGTACATTTAATATTATCTTTTTAATATAATCTTTCTAATTCTATATCATAAATTATATATTCATTTATTTATAAAGTCATTCTTCCACTTGTTCCAGAAAACATAGAAAATGATACTAGTTAGCTGATTTTCTGTATTTTAGGATTAAAATCTGTTGATGTTCATATCTCTCAATTAGCCAGAGAATTTCAAATGAAAGTAATAATCAGTTGGCTAAGAATTTAAATACCTTCTTCTCTTATATACCCACTAGTTCAGTGTAATTGAACTTTATTATGGAAAACTACGTAGAAACACAGAGCACATTATATATTGGATACTGAATTAAAAATAAAACCATATGCTTAAAAAGATGATACTTCTTACAAAGAAACAATATGGAAACAAAAACATCAAAAAGTATATTAAAATATAATTCCAGTTTTCTGATAAAAGTAAAATTTAAATGTTAATGAACAGAAGTATGAAGATAGAATACAGCAACAAAAGTAGTTTGCAAAATGTAGTTTTGTATATATAAAAAAGAACTAGACCTGGAACCACCAGATAGGGTAATGGCTATGTTGCAGTACTCCCATGTAGTCAACTGCAGTTTGAGTCCTGGACCCAGTGGCTTAACACTCACACTGGGCATGTGTGTGTGTGTGCCCAAAATTTCAAGAGGAGAATGGAGAAGAGATTTGGGTGAGGCCATTTCCACAGCAGGTGATTTCCCACTTTCCCTATTACTATCTGTCTCTCTCTGGCAAGTGACATATGGCAAAAACCTAAAAAAATATTTTTTATAAAGCAAGTTGATTTAAAGATTGAAGTACTCGGAACCAGCAGATGGTGTAAAGGTTATGTTGTTGGACTCCCATGTAGTCGACCACCGCTCAAGTCCTGGACCTGTTGGCTTAAAACTCTGGACGTATGTACGTATATGCCCAAAATCCTGAGAAGAGAATGGAGAAGAAGGGATTGTGGAGTGGACATCTACCCAGGAGGTGATTTCTCAATTTCTCACTTTATGTCTCTCTGTCTCTCCAGCAAGCATACATGCCCAATAGCAAAAGAAAAAAAATAGAAAAAAAAAACCTCTCTTCAAAACAAAGAAACAAAAAAAACTAGTCCTATTGCAAGATCAGTTAAAAGACATGGCCAAGAGGCCAGCAGATGGCGTAGTGGTTAAAATAGTCAACCGTAGTTCCAGTTTCAGACCCAGTGGCTTAAAACTCACATCAGGGCTCTTTACCTCCAGCGCGCCACCGAAGATCTTGGTGTCAGCCATGGGCCGCCGCCCTGCCTGGTGTTACCGGTATTGTAAGAACAAGCGGTACCCAAAGTCGCGCTTCTGCCGAGGTGTCCCAGATGCCAAGATCCGCATCTTTGGGAACCAGCAGTTAGCGTAATGGCTATGTCGCTGGACTCCCACGTAGTCGACCGCGGTTCACGTCCTGGACCCGGTGGCTTAAAACTCACACCTGGCGCGTGTGCATGCGTGCCCAAGATCCCGAGAGGAGAATGGAGGAGAAGGGATTGCGGCGTGACCATCCCCCCTGGGGCGTGATTTCTCGCTTTCTGTCTCTATGTCTATATGAACAGCTCTGGTCAGAGGCCCTGGAAGCTGCTCATATTTGTGCAAACATCATATGATGGCTTTCCTGTCTGACTGCAGCTCCACCCTTTCCATGTCATCGGCATCAACCAGATGTTGTTTCTCATCAGAGCTGACAGGCTCCAGACAGGTATGAGGGGTGCCTTTGGGAAGCCTCAGGGCATAGTAGCCAGGGTCTGCATTGGCCAGGTTATCATGTACATCTGCACCAAGCAGCAGAACAAGGAGCATGTGATTGAGGTTCTCCGTAGGACCAAGTTCAAGTTCCCTGGTCGACAGAAGATCCACATCTCAAAGAAGTGGGGCTTTACCAAGTTTAATTCTGATGAATTTGAAGATATGGTGGCTGAGAAGTGCCTCATCCCTGATGGCTGTGGTGTCAAATACATCCCCAATCGTCGTCCTCTAGACAAGTGGAGAGCCTTGCACTCATGAGGGTTCATACTGTGCTGCCCCTTCCTTAATCACAGTTCTCAATAAATCTTCTGATATCCTAAAAAAATAAAATAATAAAACTCACATCAGGAGTATGTGTGTGCATGCCCAAAATCCTGAAAGGAGAATGGAGAAGAGATTGAGGGGTGGCCATCTCTCCAGGGTGTCATTTCTCACTTTTTGTCTCTCTCTCTCAGGCAAGTGCACATGCTATATAGCCAAAACTCTCAGGCCTAGCAGATGAAGTGGTGTTTAAGGCGCTGGACTCCCACATACTTGATCACAGTTTGAGTCCTGGACTTGGCATCTTGCTTTCTTACTATCTCTCTCTCTCTTGTGAGTGTATGTGCCCTATAGCAAATCGAAAAATAACAATAATAATAAATAAAATTAAATAAATATATATATTTTTTAAAAAGGCAAAGTCAAATAACATAAAAAGCAAACTGATTTAAGGACCATTGGCATAGTGTTTAATGTTGGACTTCCATATGGCTGACCACAGTTGGAGTCCCAGACCTGGTGGCTTGAAAATGATGCTAGGCACATGTGCATGCATACCTAAAATTCCAGGAGGAGAATAACAAAGAAGAGACTGTGGCATGCCCTTACCCCCAAGGGGAGTGATTTCTCACTTTCCCTATCACTGTCTGTCTCTTTCTGGTGAGCGGAATCCAGCAACATAGCCATTACGCTAACTGCTGGTTCCCTGGCAAAAATATTTTTTAAAAATTATTAACCAAGCTGATTTAAAGACTGAGCTACTTGGGACCAGTAGATGGCATAAAGGTGATGTCACTGGACTCCCACATAGTCTACCGCTGCCTGAGTCCCAGACCCAGTGGCTTAAAACGTACACAGGGAGCAGTTGCATGCATGCCCCAAATCCTGAGAGAATGGAGAAGGGATTGCAGTGAGGCCCTCCCTGGGGGGTGGATTATTGCCTTCTATCTCTCTGTCTCTCTCTTCTCCCTGGAAAGAGCACATGCCTTATAGCAAAAAGTCTCTCTAAAAAGTAACAAAACCAAAACCAAAACAAACAAAATAAAAGGTTGAGCTACTAAATTGCCAATTTGTTTAGGAAATGATTCCTTAAAGTTATAGTTTATGCTTTATTCATAAAGTATAGTGAGTTTATACCAATAACTATACTGTGAAATGTGCTTTTTTTTTTCCAAATTGGTGACTACAGTTAACTGTGTGCTATAGTGATAAGAGAAAACTGGGATAAAACGTCCTAAAATAAATTGCATGCTTTCTAATTACATACACGAATTTTAGGTACTACTGTAGACACCTCAAAATGCAATCAGCACAACAGGTAAAATGTTAGATATGTTGGGTTCAGTGTGGTGGTTAAGGTGCTGGACTCCCATATGGTTGGCCATGGTTCCAGTCTTGGACCAGGCAGCTTGAAAATTGCACTAGGCACATGTGCATATGTGCCCAAAATTCTGAGAGAATGGAGAAGGGATTGCAGTGTGGCCATCCCTCCTGGGGGGTGATTTCTCACTTTCTTTTTCACTGTTTTTCTCTGATGAGTGCATGTGCCCTATGACAAAAACCTTAAAAAAATTTAGAATTATTATAAATATGATAAAATCAGCTTATGGCCTTGGAAAATTTTTATCTTTAGTCTTTGTACAATAGCACACATATTGCTGAAGATAAACAAACATGTTTCCTCCATGCCCATAAAAATAAATTGAGTGATAGTATATTTTAGGTGAATGTTAGTCTACTTAGTAAGTTAGGTAACAAGTATAATATAGGCTCTTATTTAGACTTTTATTTACATCATTTCCTAGCCAGAATCTCACTACATTTTTTCTATTGTTAACATATTTAATTTCTGTTATTTGCACAGTATCCCCTCCAATGTACTCTACCTTTTCAGAAATCTTTAGTAAATATCTTCATAGGTTTATTAATAAATCAGCACTGCGGAACAAACATAGACTGCCATACACACAATAAAATCTTGTGCTTTTAAATTGGTGTTCTCACAATAGTCACTCCAGACAGGGTTATCTTTATTTATTTATTTATTTTAAGAAATTTTTGCTATAGGGTGAGTGTGCTCACCAGAGTGACAGAAAGCTACAAATCACACCTCGGGCTCGATAGCCACGCTGCAATCCCTTCTCATCCCTTTTCCTCTTGGGATTTTGGGAACACATGCACACGTGCCTAGTGTGAGTTTTAAGATGCCAAGTCCGGGACTTGAACCGTGGCTGACCATGTGGGAATCCAGTAACATAAACATTATGCCATCTGTTGGTCCCTAAAAGGGTTATCTTTAAAAGGTGCTAATAACTGTTTCACATAGAACAGCCTAGTTACAAATTACAAGTAACTATAACATGTTTTCCCTTGAGAAAGTCCTGATGATTGGGATTATAAAATATCGTAATTACTATTTTAGTCCATTATTGTGTTGCTAAACAGAAATATATGTTACTAGGTGATTTATAGAAAACAGAAGTTTGGACCAGCCCTATGGCTTAGTGGTTAAGGGAGCTGGATCTCACATGGGTTCAAATTCTGGCTCTAGCAGCATAAAAAAACATGCTGGGTACATGTGCATGTGTGCCCCAAATCTCAAGGAGATGGTGAGATAGAGAAGAAGTGATTGCTGCATGATCAAGCCCCATTGGGGAGTACTTTCTCCCTTTCCTTTTACTCTGTCTCTCTCTTGTAAGCACATGCATGTTCTGTGAAAAATTAACAACAATAAAAAAGAATAGAGATTTACTCAGATTATGATTCTGGTGGTTATAAAGTCTAAAGGCATGGAGTTGGCATGTAGCCAACCTCTGCTGCATCACCACAGGGAGAAAAGAAATGGAAAAGTAAGTGGGCATGTGCAAAGAGAAAGAGTGAGAGTGACCTGTAGGCAACCATCCTACTTTTATAACAGCTTACTCTGCTCTGCGCTAACCTATTCACCAGAGAAAGAGCACACACCTTCCCATAAGAAGACATTAATTTATTTTCTATCGCAGTGCTCCCATGATCCTAACAATGACCATTATGTCCCATCTCCACATAAAGGTTTCACTACTGCCCAATGCCATTATTTGGGACCAATCCTCTAGCACATAACTTTTCGGGTGACAAGCAATATGTAAACCACAGTGACTACTTTAATCAAAACTCGCTATATGATTTTACCAAATTAAGATACTCAATATTAAGATACTCAAAACAGCAGGACCAGAAGATGGTGAAATGGTTATGTCATTGGACTCCCACATGGCAGGCC
>NW_006198314.1:34435-35901 GCF_000334495.1 Tupaia belangeri chinensis
TATCTCTAAAAAAAAAAAAAAAAAAAAAAAAAAAAGCAGGGACCAGAAGATGGCTAATATGTCACTGGATTCCCACATAGTCAATAACAGTTCTAGTTCCAGATCAGTAGCTTAAAACTCATGCTGGGCACATGTATGTGCATGCCCAAAATTCCCCAGAGGAGAATGGGAAGAAGGGACCGCAGCATGTCCATCTCCCCTGAGCATGATTTCTTGCTTTCTGTCTCTCTTTCTCTCTCTGCCTCTCCAGCGAGCGCACATGCCCTATAGTAAAAATCTCTCAAAAAAACCCCAATACTCTAGTTAGTTTACTATGTTTAAGTGCTATTCCATTACTTAAAACACTTATATCTAGTTCCCAGAAAAGCATAAAGAATGTTTTATTGATTGCTCTGATTTGATGTATAGCACTATCCAATGTTCTGGGGAGTCAAAAGGAATGTGGCCAACATTGTCAAATGCCCTAAGGAATGCATAATAAAAAGGGGAGATGAAGCACAGATAAGTGATACTGACTCTTAAATAATGAGTTACTTGTAAAGGATAAAATCGCTACTGAGAAATGTTAGTGAAGGAAGTGTTTTCAGGGTACTTCCTTTGTCACTCTCTATTTTGGTTTGCATTTATTCGTTTTGTTTTGTTTTTAAAAATTGCTTTTTAGGGACCAGCAGTTAGTGTAATGGCTATGTCGCTGGACTCCCATGTAGTCGACCGCGGTTCGCGTCCCAGACCTGGTGGCTTAAACTCACGCCGGACGCATGTGCTTGCGACTTTGGGTACGGCTTGTTCTTACAATATCGGTAACACCAGGCAGGGCGGCGGCCCATGGCTGACACCAAGATCTTCGGTGGCGCGCTGGAGGCAAAGAGCCCTGATGTGAGTTTTAAGCCACTGGGTCTGAAACTGGAACTACGGTTGACTATTTTAACCACTACGCCATCTGCTGGCCTCTTGGCCATGTCTTTTAAATGTTGGGCAGGCAGGTAGTATGGTGGTTAAAGTGCTAGACTCCCACATGGCGGACCATGGTTTGAGTCTCGGGCCTGGCGGCTTGCTTTCTCACTTTTCTTTCTCTGTCTTTCTCACTCTATCTGGTCAAATTAAAGAAAAGACAAGAACATTCTCAGATAAACAAAACCTGAAAGAATTTACCAGCACCAGACCAGCTCTCCAAGCAGTTCTCAAGGGTGTGCTATGTCAGGAAAATTAAATACAGATACACGGAAATAATAGTTCAAAAACTAAGAAAGCGGCCAGCTTAATCATAGGGACAAGTCTGGAGTTGGATATTATATCCCAGAATTTAATAGGAAAAATGGAACCAGAACAGAAGATAAAGTACATGAGACTGATAGGTTCATGCACCTAACATTTGAACAGAATCCTAAACTGTGTCCTGGCTTTAAGCAAAGTTCCTTGGCATTTCTTTGATTTAAGTTAAAACTGGTTTTCTTAGTAGTAGTGAG
>NW_006198314.1:36113-42492 GCF_000334495.1 Tupaia belangeri chinensis
ATAGCCCCAGCTAGGTGCTACTTTATAGGATGCCTAAAGTTAGACTTGTGTTCATGGAAATGTATATATCAGCTGTGTTTGCTATGAAAATATTTAGATTAATTAAGATCTTTAGTAATTCAATTAAAAATGGGAGGAAAACAGTATAGAAAGTAAACATACATACCGGAGACAGTGTGGGAGGAGAGTGGGAGATGGCAGAGGGTAAGAGATAGGGAATCAAGGATGGTGGGGAAAGCAAAAGATACAGGAAACAAGAAATGGAAAATTATTTGTTGACAATAACATGTATGTTGATGTGCTTGATTGAGACAATATACAGTGTACTCTGGAAAAAAAAAAGAAGGTAACATAAGTTTCTGAAGTTAGTCATTATTTAATGTGTTAAAAATTAGCAATAACTACCCTTTCCTTTCAAAGTCTTTCCCATCTTCTATTTCCCTTACTAGTCACTTTCCCCCAGATAAAATAGCAAACATATTTATTATATAATATCTATTCATTCAATTTTTTATTTATTTTTATTTTATTGTGTTATAATTCAACACTATGTATTTCACCTATTAAAAGTGGAAAACACAATGGTTTTTAGTATACTATGCCATCGGAACCTCAATTTTAGAACATTTGGTCATTTCTGAAAAAAACCCACACCACTTAGGAGTCACTCCCCATTTCCTCTCAAGTCTCCCAGTCCTAGGCAACCAATAATCTAGTATATGTCTTAACTAATGGCCTATTTTGGCCTATTCATATGTCATATACACATATGAATCATACAACATGTGATGTTTTGTGAAAAAATTCCTTCACATAAACAAATTTGAAATATATTGCAAAAATCTCTTTTTTAGAGAGAGAGATTTTTGCTAAAGGGTGCACGCTTACCGGAGACATACAGAGACAGAGAGAGAGAAAGTGAGAAATCATCTCCCAGGAGGGATGGCCACACTGCAATCCCTTCTCCTCCATTCTCCTCTTGGGATTTTGGGCACACACACACACGCACGTGCCCTGTGTTAGTTTCAAGTCACTGGGTCCAGGGCTCAAGCAGCATTCAACCATGTGGGAGTCCAGAACCTTAATTAATATGCCATCCACTGGCCTATATTGCAATCTTAGTAATAGCAAGTCTTCTGATATATGAACATGGGATATCTTTCTATTTATTTAAGTCTTCTTTAATTGCTTTCAACAATATTTAGTAGTTTCCAAAGTCCTTGATTAAATTTATTCCCAAGTGCTTTATTCTCTTTGATGCTATTGTCAATGGAATTATTTTCTTAATTATATTTTTAGAGTGTTCATTGAATATGTGTTGAAATACAATTGATTGTTGTATATTGATTTTCTGAGAGGCTTTTGCTATGGAGTGTGTGCACTCTCCAGAGAGACAGAGACAGAGAAATAGAAAGCAAGAATTCACCCCTCGGGGGGATGGCCATGCCACAATCCCTTCTCCTCCATTCTCTTCTCGGGATTTTGGGCACGTGCACACACGAGTGCAGTGTGTTTTAAGTCACTGGGTCTGGGATTCAAACAGGTCAACTATGTGGGAGTCCAGAGACGTAACCATTATGCCATCTTCTGGTCCCCGTACATCAATCTTTTATCCTTCAGGTTTACAGCACTCATTCATTAGTTGTAATAGTTTTTTTTTTTTCCTTTTTTTGGAGAGGTTTTTGCTATAGGGCACATGCGCTCGCCTGAAAGATGGGGAGAGACAGAGAGACAGAAAGTGAGAAATCATCCCCCGGGGGGGGGATGGCCACGCCACAATCCCTTCTCCATTCTCCTCTCAGGATCTTGGGCACACATGCACATATGCCCAGCGTGAGTTTAAGCCACCAGGTCCGGGATTCAAACTGCAGTCAACTATGTGGGAGTCCAGCAACATAGTCACTGCGCTAACTGCCGGTCCCTGGATTTCAAATTTTTTTGAACCAAAGTAAATTTAAATTCTATTTTCCATGAATTTTGTGAAGTTCTCTTGTATTATGTTAGCTGTTGTTTATTTAATAGATGTTCCATTTTAGGCTGAAAAAGTTCCCTTTTATTCCTACTTTTCTGAATATTTTTTTTTTATCGTGAAAGAATGTTGGGTTTCATCAGATGCTTTTTCGACAACTACTGATATAATCATGTGGTTCGTTTTTGTTTGTTTTAATTTTGCTATAGGGTGTGTGCCCTCTTCAGAGAGAGAGAGAGAGAGAGAGAGAGAGAGAGAGAGAGAGAATCACCCTCCAGGGACTATGGCCATCCCTTCTCCTCCATTCTTTTCTTGGGATTTTAGGCATGCATGCACATGTACCCAGTGTGATTTTCAAGCCTTGGGATTCAGGACTGGAAATGTGCCATTAGTCATGTGGGATCCAGCCACCTTAATCTAAAAAAGGAGAAACTTAAAAAATAAATAAAAGGGATCACAGTATGGTCAATGCACCTGGGGGGTGATTTCTCACTTTCAGATAGTTTTTTCTTCCTCCTATATTCTACTGATAAAGTATATTACATTAATTTTTTTCACATGTTAAACTTTCCTTGCAACCCTAGGATAAATCCCATTTGATAATGATTTATAATCCTTTTTATTGGTTTGGATTTAGATTACTAGTATTTTGTTGAGGATTTTTGCATCTATGTTCATAAGAGACACTACCCATGTTTTTTTATTTTGTTTTGTTTGCTATAGGGTACATGTGCTCACCAGAGGAGGGTGGGGGAAGTGAGAAATTATCCTGTCTCCATTCTCCTCTTGGGATTTTGGAAACATGTGCACATATGCCTAGTGTGATTTTCTTTCTTTCTTTTTTAAATATATTGTTTTATTTATTTTTATTCAATATCATCATTACTATTACTTAATTTGAAGAGAGAGAAAATGAGAAAGTACGTTGCTAGGTCTGGGACTCAAACTGTAGTCAGCCATGTGGAAGTTTAGCACCTTAACCACCACACCACTTGCCTGCCCTTCCTGGTGTAATTTTCAATCCACCAAGTCTAGGATTCAAACTACTCAGTCATGCAGTTGACCCTGTGCCATCCTGCCACCTTAACCCTCATGCCATCTGCTGGCCCACCATTTATGATTTTATTGTATTGCAATGTTTTGATGTTTTTGTCTGCTTTTGATTTCAGGGTAATACAGACTTCATAGAATGAGTTAGGAAGTATTCCTTCTACTTATTTTTTGGGAAGAGTTTGTGAGGAATTGCCATTGTTTATTTATTTATTTTTTCACATGTGCTCACCAGAGAGAGAGACAAAGAGAGAGAACATGACAAAGCACCCCTCAGGAGCGATGGCCACACAACACTCCCTCTTCCTCCATTTCTTCTTTTGGGATCTTGGGTATGTACTTACATGTGGCTGGCATGTTTTTTCAAGCTGCTGGGTCCAGGACTAAAACCATGTAGTTGACCATGTGGGATCCAGCCTCCTTAACCACCACACCACTTGCTGGCCCACTATTAATTATTTAAACATTTGCTAGAACTCACCAATAAAGCCATACAGACCTAGGTTTTATTTTCTGGACTTTTATTATTATTATTATAAACTTGATCTTTTTAATGTTATAAATCTATTCAAAATTTCTATTTTTGGTGGAGTGTGTATTTCTAAGAGTTTGTTCATTTCATCTAGGTTATCTACTTTTTCCATACTTTCCTGTATATTTTTATTTATGTAAGCTTAGCAGTATTGTCTTTTCTTTGATTTCTGATTTTAGTTATTTGCAGTCATTTGAGTCTTTTTTTTTGTCAGCTTTTCACTGTTATTTTTATTCAACAATTTTCTGTTTCCCTTTGATTTCTTTTTCACTCATTGGTTATTTAGGACTGTACTGTTTAATTTCCATATATTTGTGAGTTCCCAATTTTCTTTTTGTTTGTTCGTTTGTTTTTTCTTTTTGGAGAGATTTTTTCGCTATAGGGTGCGTGCGCTCGCCAGACAGACAGAGAGAGACATAGAGGCAGAAAGCGAGAAATCCCCCCCCCAGGGGAGATGGTCACGCCACAATCCCTTCTCCTCCATTCTCCTCTCGGGATCTTGGGCACGCATGCACACGCACCCGGCATGAGTTTTAAGCCACCGGGTCTGGGACGCAAACCGCGGTCAACTATGTGGGAGTCCAGCGACATAGCCATTACGCTAAATGCTGGTTCCCGCAATTTTCTTTTTTGTTATTCTTTTATAATTTCATTCCATTGGAAAAGAACATACTTTGTATTATTTCTATCCATTTTAAATTATTGAGTATTTTATATAGACTAGAAAATGTTATTTCCTGTAGAATGTTCCATATGCACTTTAGAAGAATATATGCTTTATTGTTGGATATGTCTACTGATGTCTTGTTAAGTTATGGAGTGTCTATTGATGTCTGTTAAGGTTAGTTGGCTTACAGTATAGTTCAAATGTTCTGTTTCCTTGTTTATGTTTTGTCTAATTGGTTCATCCATTATTGAAAGTAGAATTTAATTTCTCTAATTATTATTGTTGATTTGTCTATTTCTACTTTGATTTCTGTCCACTTTCACTTCGTATAATTGGGTACTCTGCTATTAGATGCATATATACTTATCTCCACTATACCTTCTTGATGTGTTGACCCTTCTATCATTATTAAATTTCCCTCTTTATCTATAATAACATTTTTGTTTCAAATTCTATTTTTCTTTGATATCATATAGCAACTCTTGCTTTCACGTGGCTGCTATTTTCATTACATATATATGTACATATATATATATATATAAAAGAATTACTTTATCATTAGTATTATTTTTTAATTTGCTATGAGGCAGGTGCACTCACCAGAGAGAGATAGAATGAGAGAGAGAAAGGGAAAATGAAACAGTAAGCCACCAGGTCTGGAACTTGAATTGCAGTCAGCCATGTGGGAATCCAGCACCCTAAACACCATACCACCTGCTGGCCCCATGCCGTATATTTTTACATCATTTTAATTCTAATCTATTTGTATCTTTGAATCAAAAGTGTTCCTCCAGTAAACTACATGTATTTAGACTATTATTTTTTTAAATCTAGAATGACAGTCTGCCTTTTCAGTAGATTATTTAATTTAGTCATATCTAATGGTGTTATTAATATGTTTGGATTTATATCTACCGTTTCATTTTTCTTTTGCTATGTGTGATACTCTTTTTGTTCCTCTATTCCTCCTGTACTGTCTTCTTTTGCATTAAGTCAATCTTTTCCAATGTAGCCTTTTAATTTCTTTTTTTATATAGATTTTTGTGATAGGGCATGTGCACTTTCAAGAGAGACAGAGACAGATAAAAAGTGATAAATCACCCCCTAGGAGGGACAGCAAAGAATTACTTTATCATTAGTATTATTTTTTAATTTGCTATGAGGCAGGTGCACTCACCAGAGAGAGATAGAATGAGAGAGAGAAAGGGAAAATGAAACAGTAAGCCACCAGGTCTGGAACTTGAATTGCAGTCAGCCATGTGGGAATCCAGCGCCCTAAACCCCACACCACCTGCTGGCCAATAAGTAGTTTTACATTACATGAATGTACCATGATCTGTTTTACACATTATCTTTTGAAGGACAATTGGATTGTTTCCAGTTTGGGGAAATTATGTATAAAGCTTGAATAAACATCTACACGCATGCTTTTTGTGCAAATACAGTTTTTATTTCTCTTGAGGGGAGAAACTGTCTTTTTAATAGATGGTGTTGGATTAAGTTGATCTCCATTAGGAAATACATATGTAAAACTAACTTTTCTCTCAATTACACAAAAGTTAACTGGCAGACTAATGTAGATGTGTAGTAAAATATTTTTAAAAGAGATTTTTTTACTATAAGGTGCATGTGCTCATCAGAGAGACAGAGCAACAGAAAGACAGAAAGCAAGAAATCACCCCCTAGGAGGGACAGCCATGCTGTAATCCCTTCTTCTCCATTCTACTCGAGATTTGGGGCATGCACACATGCACACATGCCTGACAGGAATTTTAAGCAGCTGGATCCGGGACAGTACCATGGTTCGACTATGTGGTAGTCCAGCGACATAACCATTATTCCACTTCCTAATTTCTTTTTTTTTTTAATTTTTTTTTTAATTTTCTTCTTTTTTGGAGAGATTTTTTCTATAGGGCATGTGCACTCATCCCGGGGGGGGGAGGGGCAGGGAATGGGAGGGGGATGGCCACATCACACTCTCTCCTCCACTCTCCTCTTGGGATTTTAGATATGCTTACCCATGCACCAGGTGTTTCAAGCTGCTGAATCCAGGATGTGAATTGCAATCAACCACGTGGGAGTCCAGCACCTTACCCAGTATGCTACCTGCTGGCCCCTAAGTTTATTATTTTATTTTATGATAGATACAGAAAAGAAGGGA